>NC_139847.1:5027821-5142821 GCF_963691815.1 Echiichthys vipera | reverse complement strand
GCTGGGCCAAGACTTCCGATTGCCGTGTATTGTTAACGGTCCGATTAGCAACTCGAGATGCAAGAATGGAGTTGGAGTTAAGCGCTATGAACATATATCTGCATATGAATGCAGATAAATAATAACAATAAGCTAAATACTTGTCAGACAACAGCCGATGGGTTCCGTGATTGCATGAAGACCAATGCGTTCGGCGACATAATACTAAAAATAGAACTAAATACTAAATAGAAACTAGTCTGCTATCAAAATCTTATCCTGTTGCCTACAGATTCTACATGTTTTTAAATGCGAAAACAGTTCATAGAGATTAAGCATCGGCGTAATCTCCACGACACGTGAAGCGGGAAACAATAAAAGCACGATCATTTATGATAACATCGAAGTAAGAAAAAAAGCCGGCAGATACTTTGGCGACGACAAGAGACGACAAGAGACGATAATGCCGCGATGTTGGGATCGACGAGACGACACTAAATGTCTAAATTCACACACCACAGGAACATGTTTACACAAAGTTAGTGTACTAAGGGATGTATCCGAATTGAGACACAGCAGTGGTGTCTTTTTACCGGCAATACACCCCGGCAGTCCGATACGTTAATAAGAAGGATTCAATGTCAGGTTCTAATGATCCCAATTTTCCATAATTTAAACGTCTTCTTTACATTTTACATTTTCTTCCTGCACCCTTAAGTACATCTTCTCTAATGGCCGGCTAAAGATCCGAAACTTTGACCTGGACTCATCTGGGTTGTTGCTTTTGGATAAAAAAAGATGCTTCTAATATTAAGTTTGCCCATTTTGAGATATCGTTATGCACTTAATGAACATTTAAAACAAACCTTGAAGACTAGATACCAGAATGGCATCTATAAAGAAGTGGGAGTGCACCTTTATCCATCGTTATTTATATGTTATGCCGACGATGAAGGTGTGTTCAACAACCAAGGTCATGTTTTAAACGTCCAGGACTCAATGTTCTTTATCTGTGTCCCGAAAAAGTCCCGCAAATGTTTCCTGTCTGAGTCGTCCTGGAAACGGTTTTCTGGCGTAGCTGTCGTTTTTTTTCTATAAATGTGTTCAGTGTTGTGTGACATCATCAGCCGCCATGCTGCCCACTCTCCCTCATTGGTCAGACATGTTTATCACTGTCCCGTCATCACGGTCATTCACTGTGCGGATTGGCTGGAGTCAGCAGCCAATCCAGATGTCCCAAACTTTTCCTTGTTTATTTCTGTTGTCGTTTATGTTGACACTGCCACTGCATGAAGTAATGATTCCCCTGTTTTTTTTTCTTTTTCTCATCTTATTTGGATCCCCCGCTCTTCTCTTTATTTTTTTCCTTCTCCATTTTATCCCACCCACCTTTCTCCCTTTTGTTATTTTCTCGATTTGTTTGTTTTTTGACGACAGCAAGTTGGAATAGATCAGGGTGACATCCCAGATCTCTCACAGGTCAGTGTACATTTCACCTTCCACTTCCTCTTCTCTCTCTCTCTCTTTTCCCGATTCTCGCTCCTTTTCTTGCTTTCCTACCTCTTTTGAAATCTGGCTTTTCCTTCAACTCTACGTGTGGTTTCATCCTAGTTCCCTCTGTGCTCTCGCCTCGTTTCACCCCCACATATACCTGTGTTCCCCCTCTTCCCAAACGTCCACTCACCTGCTCTTCTTCACTCTCCAACCGCTCATTTTTGATTTCTAACAGTCTAACCCGACCTTAGTCCGGTCAACTCCCCTCTGGTTTGATTGATTCCCTGCTTTCGCTTTTCTAAACGCTCATTATAGATCCAACAACAGGCTGGGGTGTGTTAAGTTGGTCCTGCTCAAACACTGCGCCATCGGCAGGCCTCCTGCAGGTTTCATCACGTGGGTTTGAAACCCCGAGCAACAATACAAACAATAAGCGTAGGCCTTGGATCTGCAAAAAATAATGATAATTGCAGCAGCGAGGGGTTTGAAAAACAAGATCGCTGCGAGGCAATAGACTACATGATTTTTTTTTTAATCATCAAGGATACCGCTGCCTTTTGATATTAATGTGAATTCGGAGGAATCACTTCAAGCATTTTTTTACCCTCCTAATGGTTCGTGGGAGGACTCAAGAGACACAATCGATATCCCTGGTTTAGCTGTTACACAGCAGAGATTCAGATTAATACTATGAACTGTCACATGTGGATTTATCAGGTTTAGTGTTGAAATCCCTGGTGGATTATTCAACGGGCCGAGCATGAATCAACCATAAGGCTGTAACTATCATTGTTTTCATTATCCGTAAATCTGGTGATTATTGTCTTTATTGATAGATTAGCGTTGGACCTATATTATGTCAATACAATCTCCTGAGGCGAAACGTCTTGTTCTGTTCAACCAGCTTCCAAAACTCGAAGATATTCAGTTTACAATGAAGTGAAACAGGGGAAAGTTTTCTTTTTTTTGTTTTCTATCATTGCAAAGTGAAGATTCTCAAAGTTTTGACAATTAAATTACGTTTTTTGATACGTATTAAACTGGAATTATGTTTATCCGGAGATACACGTAAACGTCTCAGTGAACCTATGCAGAACAAGGTCTTAGTAGTGAACCAGACTCTGACTTGTTTTGTATTTCATTAAACCGATCACAATCGTCTTGGGTGTCATTGAGCTCGATAGCTGACGTAGTAGAAGGGGAAGAGAAACATTGCACACAGTAAATCCTCACAGTAGCTACAGCCCCAGCATTTAGCCACAGTAGCTAAAAGTAAGAAAATAAACCCCTACGTTAACGTCTTAGAGCGACCAAATACATGTGCACCTTTTTTTCGTGGTCGCCTCTGCTGTGCTTCAGCCGCAGTGGCCGGCGACTTAATTTTTTAGCCTAAAAGAAATAAATATCCGGAGTTGGTGCCTTGCGATTGTTCTGACGACTCAAAATCCTGAAGCCCCAATGATCCAGAATATGTCCCGTTGGACTGAAAGCCCATTTGTCCAAGAGTTTGTTATCCCAAAAACAACACTGCTCAACGGCGCTCTCCCAAACAGAAGCACATGGCTAATTATTATGCAGCACGATGGCGATCCGATTCGCTAACCTCAATATTCTTTCCCTATAACCTTAAGCAATCTCACTCCTCATGCCAAAACCGAACCAAGCCGATCAACAAAGGCAACAAGTATCAGCCAATCCGAGGCAGATTAGGGCAGGTCATGCCTTCGCCATCGTAGGAAGGTCCCATGACGTTATTCTGCATAATGAGAGCCACGTGCTTCTGTTTGCATGTTTGCTTTCGGGGTAACAGGCTTTCAGACAAATGGGCTTTCGGTCCACTGGGATATTTTCGGACCAATGAACAGTGGCCAGTCCTTCACTGAGTTTAGTTATCAAAATCAGGAATCCCTACTAATGGCTGACCAATTTAATAATGAAATAATCATCAGTTGCAGCCCTGATTAAGTCCTCGGGTTTGATAACTACGGGTCCTCTACGGGCACTTACTTACATCGAAGAGTTGGAACTTTGGAGCTTTTCTGCCTAAAGAAATCTCCACACACGGATCCAACTGTAACTTTTTACGGCCTCGGTTAAATGTGACCTTGGTCTTGCGTTACTAAAAAAAATCATTACAGCCTGTAAACCTGGAGGGCAACGTCATGTTGATTTGACTGTGTGGGTGTTGAACTCATAGTGCAATTGCAAAGTTAGCCGTGGTCGATAAATAGACTTTTTTTTTTCTTCCTTCTTCTTCCTCGTCTGTCGCAGAAAACAAAAGGATCATACATTGTAGGTGGTGGGTTGCATACTGTACTGCTTACCCCCTCCAACCTGCTTACCCCCCCTGCATGAACACCCTGTATGCACGTGTATGTGTATGTATGTGTGTGTGTGCGCTCATGCACACCTACACCTCATACACTCGTAGGCATGCCTTTCTTCCCTGTGTGGAGCGATACGGTGTTGAGTACAATATGTGTGTGTCGGCCGCAGGTGTTTTGCTTGTAGCTCTCTCACACACACACACACACACACACACACCAAATTGCACACACAGAGCTCTGGCACGGCAAGCAAAAGGCCATGAAACCTCATGAATAGAAAATGAGGCTTCAGCCCTCCGTCGACATCTGCATGAAAGAATCCCTGCACCGGGTTTCGACTCGCTCATTTAAATTCCACCCTCCTCCTTAGACGGTGTTTATTCCGTGTTTGTCATGCACAGCATCATCGCTTCAACATGCATGGCGGAAGTTCTTTAACAGTGAATGACCCGAGCATTACCGCGTAGTCACTGAGAGAGAGAAGAAAAGGGGGATTCTCTCTTTTCTTGTTTGTATTTTTCAGGGATGACTTTTTTTTCCCGGCGTCTCCCTGCCTCACAAACGTAGAGCTGTCACTAAACGTCTTTAGGTAACGGGGACACTCACTAAACGCTCAAAGGAAGGCAGTCGAGAGATGGACGGACTGCAGCGGAGTATTAGGGTCAAGCATTTCAAGGATAATGGGAGGAGAATGATCTTTGAAGTAGTATTTTGAGTGCAAATGTTGAGAATTTTCTACTTTATTCCTGATGTTTCGTCGTTATTTTCAAGATCTTTACTTTTTTTCACGACATTTAAACTTTATTCTTGAGATTTTAGTTCAACATTTTGACTTTACTTTGATGTTTCAACTTTATTTTCAAGGTTTAGAACAAAGTCTGGTATTTCAACATTTTGACTTTCTCGAAATTTTTGCTTTATTCTCGACATTTTGACTTAATTTACTTTAATTTTCTTTCCCTTTATGCTTGTCCCTAATACTCTTCTGAGACAGAGACTCTGCTTAGTGTCTGTGTGTGTGTGTGTCTGTCTGTCTGTGTGTGTGTGTGTGTGTGTGTGTGTGCGAGCTAATATTGACTGGGCAAACACAAGGTCCTCTTTTCAGCTATTCAGACCCACCGACAGTTAAAGATGGTCTCTTTCTCTTCTGCACGTCTCTGTTTCTTTAACAACCAGGCAACAGTTTGGCAAAAACCCTCCGTCTAGCCGGCCGCAAAGGACTCAGAAGCCAAAACACTCCCAAATGTGTGTGTGTGTGTGTGTGTGTGTGTGTGCATGTCTTCAGCCCTACTGACAGCACACTTTGCATTCTTGTGGATGGAGAGGCAGACATGACGTTGTCATATTTTCTCAGTGGAAGAATTTCCTCTCCTCTCTCCTCAGCCGAAAGGGAGCCAAACTATTCCTTACCCTGCGTGTTGAGATGAAGATGTGTGTGTAACAAAACCACTGATTGTACATTTAATAATGCAGCTGTCTCGCTCACTTTTGCCCTCCCGCTTCCTGTGGTTTTTGAGCGTTAACGAGGCACTGAAGACATCGTGTTGTGCAACGGGAACAATTGGAGCTGAACTTGAATTTGCAGCTGAATTGCGTTTTCTGTTGTAGCGTAGCAACGATCCCCAAAGTAACCCGATCACTGAGTTGCAGTCCAGAGCGGTCGGGTTCAAATTTAATGCAGATGCCTTTTGCCATCTTACGACAAAGAGCAGTTTTGCTCGCTCGTTTTTCTGGACAAGTAATTAAGAAAAGGTAAAAAAAGATTGGAGTTTAATCTCAATCCCCACGTGGAACGAATGTGCAGAGATTCAGTTAAACTAGAGCAGAGACATACGGGCGAGTCAAGGCGACCGAGTGCATCCTGGCGCTCGTTCTGCAAATATGAAACGGATTCACAGTGCGGGCGAGACAAAGAGGCAAAACCCAGCTACGGCACGCCGAGTGAAAAAAAAAAAGGAAAGAGAGAAACAGAAACTATTGCACTCTGCTCATGTGAAGTGGTGCAACCTCTCCTCCGCTCTCCACCTTTTTCCTCGCTCTTTGTTTTTTCAACCTCCTCCTTTGTTCTCTCTCTCTCTCTCTCCCTCTCTCTTGAGTCTCCCGCTAACAGTGTGAGTGTTTGCTGCATGTTGCCATGGCTATTCCTGGAGCCTGATGCACTCTGTTACCTTCCTGTGAGACCAACTAACTCTGGGTGCTTGCGTGCGTGCGTGCGTGCGTGCGTGCGTGCGTGCGTGCGTGCGTGTGTGTGTGTGTGTGTGTGTGGAGGCAGGTCTTTCTTTGTGCATATGAGAGAGAAAGTAAAGTTGATTAATGAATTTCTTTCTCTTGTCTCATATGTATCCCTCTCTCTCTCGCTCTCCCAGGCCCCCAGCAGCCTCCTGGAGGCTTTGGAGCAGCACCTGGCCTCTCTGGAGGGCAAGAAGACCAAGGAATTGAATGCAGACACCAGGTAGATGTCTTTAATGTCTTTACTGTCTCAAAACATATCAAACCCTTTAAAGACACATGAGAAGACAACGGCTGCCTAAGACCCAAATAAAGCTTTAAACTGCTTTGCCCTAGAACTTGAACTTGTAGTCAAGATGTGTCAAGTAGACAGCATCTCTTATAGCCTCTTGCTGTTCTCTAAAGAACACACACACTTGGGCTCAATCTCATTTCACCCCTTGCCCCTACGCCTTAACCCTACCCCTCGGTCTTGCGCGTTCACGTGTAGGGGTAGGGGTGTCTCAGTTGCTCAAGATGGCTCTCCAAATGGAGATTTGCCAGACCCACACTCCAAACAGAGGGCTATAAAATACTGATTATTTTTATATAAAAACTAATTACACGTGTTAGTCAGAATGTTGTTTAGCTACGCACACAACAAAAGGTATATACTACATACAGTACCATGAAGTGGTCCATCAGCACTTCAGGCGTTTAAGATGTTTTCATTTTCAAAGTCTTCGCTTTGCTGCAGACACGCGCAAAAGGAGGCCGATACCCACTGCAAGCTATAACAGCTCAGGACAGCGCGTTGAATCTTCAGCAAAAACACGTCGCATCCGCTTGCGTAAAGTTGTACGCAATGATGTATCACGTTCGATCACCCGTTGTAACTCTGTTTCAAGGCGTAAGGGGGAGGGGTACAAGAAATGAGAAGTGGCCTAAATTTATCTCAAGATCAGTCAGAAATCCTTTGTCCTGTGTCTTTTGCAGAGCGTCCACCCTGTCCAGCGCCGTCTCATCTCTCTCCACCACTGGCATGTCCTTCAGCCGCATGGACGAGAAGGAGAAGCAGCAGGCCCTGGAGGAGGAACAGGCCAGACTGCAGGCTCTTAAGGTAACAACTTTTACATTTTTATTTTTCTGAATCAGGGGACTTGACTCAGTGTTTCAGCAGCAGAAAGTCCAGTCTCTGAGTCAAGCTGCTTGCAGCATTAATGAGGGATGCCTTTTAGATTTCGACCATGTTTACAGCTGCTATTAACGTGTGATCCGTATTGGATCTGTTATCCTTACCTTACTACGGGGGCTTCTTAATATCAATGTCACTTTTTTCAGATGTATCAGATTTCACACAGCTCCCTCTGGAGGATCAAAAGACTTTATATAACTTTTTTTATCAGCAGCTCCCCAACACATGTAAATGGACTTGAATGTGTAAAATCAGCGCACTACCCCTTTAACATGTATTCGTTCTATATTCAGATAAGCTATCCAGACTGAATTCACATGTTAAGACCTTGTATAAATGGGGTCTTTAACACCACGTACAATGTGGGTTTCTCAACAGGGGCGGCCATTTATGGGTTTCTAACCCCTCCACTGTCTCAGCTACATTTGACTGTCCATCTATGCTCAGTGTAACAGTGGTCATACAGCACAGTACGGTCCTGCACACACCCGGACTCACGCTACGTCAGCTATCGTCATGATCTCTTTCGTCATGATCTCTATAGTCACGCCGACAAACGTAACCCAAGTTTGCGGGTTAACAGTTCAATAACCAATTAAAAATGTAGGCTACAAAATTCACTGTGACGTATTCAACTTTACAATACGCATGACAATCAAACATAGCGGAAAGCAAGCAAAAGTGCCGACAGTACAATGCCCGTTACATTAAACAGATCTATTCCTTCACTACTTTACCTGTGTGCCTGCTCTGCGATCATGTTTTCTCGAATGAGGCCATGAAACTCTCACGGTTACAGGAACATTTAATCAAAAAACATCCTGACAGAGCATCCAAAGATCCGGCCTACTTCTAGGAACAAGGTAAGGTCAGGGGGGCAGAACCACTGTAGTAGTTAAAAGAAGATAAAATAAGGAAGAAGTTGTGAGTGTGCTAGCAGAGCCACAATATACTTCAAATCTGCCGCAACTACAGCACATAACACTCGAGCCCTGACAAAAAATAGTTCCAAAAATGAATATACAGCCCTAACCCTGTTGCTGAGGACCGCTGATAGATCGCCCATCAAGCTCTGCCGCTTGCTGAGTCCTGAACTCCAGTTGAGGATATAGGCCGAAGGTCTCAGTGGCAGGGCTTAGCAATAGAAAAGTCAAGTGTAAAATGCGTTGGCATTTCTCACTCTAGCCCTGGGAGTCCCCCCCCCCCTCCCGCCTCACAGCGAAACTGTAATTGAGTAAAAGCAGTGGAGCTACAAAACGGGCTCAGCGTGGGCGTGTGTGTGCGTGCGTGCATGTTAAGCATGCTCACATCCTGGCAGAGACGATACAGTGTGTTTGGTCGTGTTGCCAGTATCTGTGAGTTTTGTTGATCCGCTTGTGTGTGTGTGTGAAGCATGTGTACAACCTGGCAGATTAGGGCGCAGTGTGCGCTGCTGCCAGTGTGTCTCGGTGCGTTTGTTTGTGCGAGCGATTGATTGGATTCTAGTGTTCTGTTTACTCTGTGCCCTTGGTTGCCCTGTTCCTGCCAAGGTCCACTGATTACCTCTGGGTTTAGCTTGAAAGGAGAGGGAAGATAAAGTGAGTGAGAACATAACAGAGTAAGAAACGGAGTGAGAGAGAGAGAGAGAGAGAGAGAGAGAGCCAGCCGGGGGTGAGAAGGGGTCGTCCAAATACTCCAGTCCAGCTGTCTGCGCGCTCTGGCGTCCATATGGACTCAACACACACGTACACACTCAGCTACTGTCCAGCTGGGGCCTTAACCCAAACAATAACATCAGTTCCCATTTGTTCCTCGCCGCGCTGTCAGGAATATAAATGATGAAGAGGACTCGGGGCCCGGCTGAGGCTGGTACAACAGGAAATTCTGTTTATTAACGCAAATTCTTTTCAAGGTGGAAGACGTCGAAAAGTCACTTGGATCATTTCCGTTTCATAAGGAAAAGGGAGAAAGCGAACGTGAGAAGCAGCTTGGACATTTCCCTCTGTGGCCGTCCATACTTTAAAAAACTACACCCACCTTGTCTAACACACAGTACATATTCAGATACAGTTTTCATTTCCCAGTACATGTTAAAGACACGCACGCTATCGATCCCTGTGGAGGAATTAGGTCACCGCAGCGGCCAAAGTAATAAGATCCAGCTGGAAATATCAGCAGATGGCAGGAGGAGGAAATAAGCAATAAAAAGGGCAAGAATGATCAAATCGATCAATAAAGCAATAAAATTGAGTGTCGTCACTTGTGGGCTTGTGCAGACAGGACGTGAAGGGTTACTTAAAAATAGATTTAATGCATTTGATTTGTGTTTTCACGTACTGTCATTTCACACGGTGTTAAAGGTCCTGTACTGTAAAAGGGAGATGTATTTTCTCTGACATACGTGACCTGCGATAGAATGGCATCCTGTCCAGGGTGGACCCCGCCTCACGCCCGATGTCAGCTGGGATCGGCTCCAGCCCCCCCCGACCCCGGGATAAGCAGTTGAAGATGAATGAATGAATGAATGAATGAAAGCAGGTTTAGGTGCTTTATAAAGTATCAAAACGCTCCTGCCGCAGAGAGATTCACACAACCTGTCTTCACACGCTGTGACTTTAACCTTTTAGAAACAGGCCGCTGCTAAAAACCATAACAGCTGCAGCATTTAACCTTTCGTACACTCTTGATGATGTCATCACGCTGTGTGACGTCCCATGCAAAAAGGATATTAACCCCTAACGGCTACTGTATACATGACCCTGTGTAAAGTATAATGTCTAGAGCGTTCGTTCTTTCCGCAGCAGCACTGAAGGCGTCTGTCTCTCATCGTCACGTTGCACATATGCGATGACGTCATCATGTCACCTGACGTCCAGTACAAAACCTCAGTTTCAGTTGCAGATGAAACTATAACAAAACCCCAGAACACTCCATAAGAATGAGCATATCTCAAAAATGTAAGAAATTAACATAGTTCAAATAACTTAGTGTTAGTGTAAACAAATGTTCTGTACACGTTACATTATGTTACATTTAAAAAAATCTTTTGGATCGATATGTTTTGTGAGTTTATTTAGTGCATTTCAATATGTGGAGTGAAACTGTGGAACAGACTGGCGGAGGAGCTCAGACAATGTCCAACCATGAGCAAATTCAAACAACAGTACAAACGGATGGTGTTTACAAGGTACAGGGAAGAAGAGGGGCATGACAAACACTAAGGTTCTCACTTTTTAAGCATTCATTCATTCATTCAAAAATGTGCTGATTATTCATAAGATTTCAGTACTTTTATTAATTATTATAGTTTAATGATTTGCAGAACCTCAAGCTGTGGAGATTTAAGGTATATGAAGCATGACATCACAAAAACAAAAACACTGTTTCTGTTGTAGAGTTCAAAGTGTTAAACGAGCCTTTCAGACTTCCTGTTTTGTTGTGATGTCACAACTATACGATATATTGGTAGAAAGTGCCGCTACATTCATTCCTTGGCTGTGAAAATGCAGAGACACAGATAGAGCGGATGGGAAACGCTGACCAATCAGAGCAGACTGGTCTCTTTAAGGAGGGGGTCTTAAAGAGACAGGCGCTAAAACGGAGCGAGGGTGAATACAGGGATATTCAGACAGACCAGAGGAGAAAAATAATGTGTTTTTGAACTTTAAAGCCTGTAAACATGTTCAAGTAGAAACCCAAAACACAAGTATGAACCTGGAACCTGAGCATCATGTGGCTCTTTTAAACTGAGTTGTGATACAGCCTCATCTGAAGCTCCAAAGCGATTGGAAGTTGTTGGAAGTGAGATTTCCCTGCTGTCACCAGCGTGTATCAAACTGACCCCGAAGCAAAAAACGTTCAAATTCATGCAAGAATTGAAAGTCTGGGGGAGGCAGGGAGATGTGTCGCACCTTCAAAGGTTCGATCAGCAGATAAATTCACTTTAAAATGAGTTTTTCTGTGTTATCCAGGTGGGTTTCTGACACGAGAGCACTCTTGACGATTGATTGATTTTTACTTAAGCAACATGAATCCACTTGGGAGTGGAAAAAGGGGCAAAATTCAAAACCGATGGCTTTTTTTCTCGACATTGTTTCAGTTTAGCTTTATCGTCGGCTGGACTTTGCTTGTGTTTGCACATCTGTCACCGGAGAGAACAACAGTGTGCAGTTTCAGCTGCACCTGGTCTCAGCAGCGCAGGGTCAGATACGGTGTGAGAGGCGTTCAGCCCCGCCACAAAACAGTGCTTGAGAGCTTTCCTTTGTCACTAGACACCAATATAATTAGTTTGAAGGTACTTTAACCTAATCGTCTGTCATTATACAGTATATGATGTGTATGCTGAATCCCACACCACCACGACTCCTTGGCAGGAAAAGAACAAGCAGTAAACCTCTGTTAGAAATTCAACTTGGGTGCAGGCCTGGCTTTAAGTATTAAATCTAAAGCCAAGAGGAATCTGAATATCACCAAAGGATGCGCATTTCAATGTCTCCCATTGTGCTTTTGCTCATAATGACTCAACACTGGGCATGTTTGCAACAAGATGCTCGACAACACAAGAGGTTACAGGAGGACAGCTGCATGCATTTGCCATCGTACACAACGTAAAGGGTGAAAGCACATGCAAGAGAATGTGTTTGTCTCTTCCAAGGATTTTGGTTTACTGGGAAAAAAAACCCATGGGGGGGAAATGCCCGTCAAGCCATTGTTCTCCTGATCACATTGTGGCGTTTTTCTGTCTGTTGTGTGTGCGTGTCCTCCAGGATCAGCGCCTGAAGGAGATGGGCATGCAGACTCCACCCTCTGCCTCCCCGAGCAGCCAGTCGATAGGCAGCGCCAACAACAACCACATCACGCAAACCCCGGAGTTGTTCACCTCGGCGCTGTCTGCCAACAGGTACACACACACACACACACACACACACACACACACACACACACACACACACACACCTCCTCCACTGTGATTGGACAGCTGAGTAAGTAATCTCTATAAATAGATTTTGCGTATGAAGGCGACGCGAAAAGATGTGTCCGGTCAGGTGTCCGTTTGTGGCCCGAGTGGTATTGACCAATCATGTTTGAGCAGGCTTTGGTTACATGCAGGTAAACACTCCATGCAGAGGGGAAAAAAGGCGTATCGGCCCAAATGCAGTCTGGGAACCCGTCCGCTATCATCTGAGGACGGTTTAGCTCTTCATCAGCTTCATGTTTTTATTCATCTGCGTTTATATGCAAATATCTGTTTATAGAGAAGTCGTCTTTGAACTCCGCTCTGTAGCTGCTAATCGGACCGTACCGCCGCTCTGCAGAGGAAGTCTTGGCCCCCATATCCCCTAGCTGAACCGGAAAGCACCTGAAATATTTGCTCCCAGTAGCTAAATCATCATCACACTGATATTGAAGTGACAGTGACGAACGCAGCGTTTGACCCTGAGTCAAACATTTTTACGATTAGACGCTCGGCGCTTCGTCACGCTGCCACGAATTGCAGCAGAGTGTAAAAACGCAGCGATCCCACTGCAAAAAAATATACAGAACAAAGAAAATATGCTAATAATAAGCACCTGACATATTTGCTCCCAGCAGCTAAATCATCATCACACTGATATTAAAGTGACAGCGGCAGGGACTACGGATGCAAATTAGCATCTTTGCCTATAATCCGACACTTTTACAGTGATACGTTATCGTTGTTCACTAATGTGCACTGTCCCTAACAAATTAAGTATTGATTGATTGATTGATTGATTGAACGCAGCGTTTGACCCGGAGTTAAACATTTTTACGATCAGACGCTCGGTGCTTCGTCACGCTGCCGCGGATTGCAGCAGAGTGTAAATACGCAGCGATCCCACCGCAAAAAAATATACATAACAAAGAAAATATGCTCTCCACTATGACTAATGGATGGGTTGAAGAATAGGCAGGATTGCAGTTTTGCAGATTGCGCATTCAAATGTGACTTCATGACATGAGATCCTCACTGATTTCCACTGTGGTCCAGCAGGAGTGCTTAAAACAATACCAACAGACCTTTTTTTATCACTTTTTTTAGAGAAAAACCCCGCGGGCTGTTTTAGGTTTTCTTCCCCCAACAAAACAAACCCATGTGTCACAGCCCGACTGATTCCAGCTGTAACAAAGCCGCAGGAAGAGGATTTGTTCTCGATAATCAGTCGGGAATTTATACCCAACGTTGCACGCCCTGAATTTACTGCTGCTAACTGTTTTATTGGCCCGTTGGAGTTTTTACAGCCCTTCGGAGAGCCGGGATTAATCTTTATCTTTGACAAAAGGAACGTTTTTAGTGGTGACTTTAGCTATTTATGCGGGATTGATTAAATATTAATGCCGTCTCCATCTGTCTCTCTACTGTTTCACTTGATTTTCTTTTCATATCTGTCCATCATTCTCCTCTTCTCCTCTTCTCTTTTCCTTTTTTTCTGTCCCACCACTTTTGTCTTTCTCCTTCTTCCGCCTCTCTCATTTTCTCCTCTCTCTCTCTCTCTCTCTCTCTCTCTCTCTCTCTCTCTCTCTCTCTCTCTCTCTCTCTCGCTCTCTCTCTCTTGCTCCATCGCGCTCTCTCTCTCTCTTGCTCAATGCTCTCTCTCTCTCTCTCTCTCTCTCGCTCAATCGCTCTCTCTTTCTCTCTCTCTCTCTCTCTCTCTCTCTCTCTTGCTCCATCTCTCTCTCTTTCTCTCTCTCTCTCTCTCTCTCTCTCTCTTTCTCTCTTGCTCCATCGCTCTCTCTCTCTCTCTCTCTCTCTCTTGCTCCATTGTGCTCTCTCTCTCTCTCTCTCTTTCTCTCTCTCTTGCTCCATCGCTCTCTCTCTTTTTCTCTCTCTCTCTTGCTCCATCGCTCTCTCTCTCTTGCTCCATCGTTCTCGCTCTCTCTCTTGCTCCATCGCGCTCTCTCTCTCTTTTTCTCTCTCTCTCTTGCTCCATCGCTCTCTCTCTCTCTCTCTCTCTCTCTCTCTCTCTCTCTCTCTCTCTCTCTCTCTCTCTCTCTCTCTCTCTCTCTCTCTCTCTCTCTCTCTCTCTCTCTCTCTCTCTCTCTCTCGCTCCTCAGTGTGCCCAATCTGAACAGTGACCTGTTTGATCTTCAGCCGGCCTTCATCCCCGCTGTGCAGAGCAATCCTTCAATCTCCACCGCCAACAGTGCCTGGGGAGGTACGGTACCCACACACACACACACACACACACACACACACACACACACACACACACACACACATAGCGAAACCTGCACAAACGCACACCTGCATTAATGCAAATACGACAGACACCAACCTACACACACACACACACACACACACACACACACACACACACACACACACACACACACACACACACACACAGACAGATCAATTAGGAGAAAGTCTGGCATTCGGTGGATATTCTCCCTCTGGCCAGTCATTCACGTGTCTGCCCATCCATCTGTCGAGCCATTCATTTGTCTTTTTATGTAAACCATCCATCCACCCATCATCATTCCCTCCCTTTTCCTCAGAAACTAATGTTGCATGACTCATCCCGAGTTAAACGAGATTCGGGGGCCGCAGGTGTTTACGTTGTAAATACTCGCAGCGTTTGTGCCATAATGAATCCCGTTACCATGTGAGCAGCTCGAATAAAGCAGGTTGAGGAAATGTCAGGCGAGGTACGACCACTCCCTCTCCTTGTTTTTCTCGTTTTTGTCGGTGTGGGGGAAATGTGTCTGCGGCAGAAATGCTGAGCAGCGACACTGACTTTCACATATGAGCTTTGCTGTGCAGTCTACCCCCCCTTCCCCCCCTCCCCTCCCCCGTCTGTTTCTGAAATAAAAAGTTGACATTTCAGCTCAACTCTAAAAGTAGCACAAAGATGCATGTGGAAGCACTGTTGGAGCCGAGTATTACAGGCTTTATGACAGCGGATTAAACTGGAGTCATTTATCAAGAGTTTGGCCAGACTTTAGAGGCGGTGCCACTTCTTAACTCTAATATCAGCCCCTGTACTCGATCCGCGGCTCTCTGACACCGTAGCTGAGATAACGATCCCCTGTGTCTTCATCAAAAACAAACACAAAGACGCTCGCGCCAGTAAACGCCCCGGGCTACGAACGACAGAAACCCTAATGAAGGCTCCGGTCTGGCAGGAGAGTGGAGAAAGTATTTTTAAACTGTTTTAAAAGGAATAGTTTGATGAGAAGATTGATATGATCGATAAGTCGTATGAGGCTACAGCCAGCGGCCGGTTAGCCTAGCTTAGCACAAAGACAGGATGCAAAGGGAAAGAGCCAAGACTTTTGAGTGTCAAACATTTCCCATCCTGCATTTGGGTGGATTTTTATGCACCAATTTATGGTGGAAATGTTTTGATGTATGTAAAGGAAAACATAGAATATAATAATACTCAACCTAGTCTATTGTGACTTAAGTCTCCATCGTATTTGGCGGATTAGAACTCAACCTTTTAGTTTTTATCCTCTCTCTGATTTGCGGCTCCATTGAAGCATCTTTTCACACGTTTATTCCATCAAAACATTGCTTCTTCCTACTGTTTTACGGCAGACCTTGCTTTTAAAAGTTGCATCCTGTCCCCTACTTTACCCGAGGCATTGTTGCGAGAGTCATGCTCTAGCTTTTTTTATTGGGGGGGGGGGGGGGGGGGGGGGGGCAAATAGACAGGCTCCAAATCAATCTTCTCATTTAACTCTCAGCCAGAAAGCCATTTAAGCCCAGAGATGCTAGCTGGTTAACATAAGATGGTGAATGGTATATCAGCCATGTTCAATCGCCATCAATCCTATATCATCTTCACGGATCACTGTAATGTTTCCTGAAGAAGAGACATTGTGGTGTATTCTTGTTTCGTGGACTCCGCGGAGACCGCCGCTCTCTAAAGGCTTCACGTCCTAATCCCCCACCGGCGACGTGGATGGAGACAATAAAACAAAAGGTGCATCCGTGGATTTTTCCTCGTGCACAGGCTTAATTCTCCTCTAAAAAAAAAGCCTGACATTCCCCGACGGCCTACACAGAATCCCAAGTTACTAAGCAACAACAATGGCAGCACGCTGGAGACCGTAAACGTCCGTGTTCCTAATCTAATCGGATTAGTTCAGCAGAAGGCGTCGGAACCCCTTACTGAAGCAAAAACCACGGTTTGATGTGTACATCTACAGTTCTTTCAAAGCTGTGTCAGATAGTGCAACACTTATCTTAAACACCCAAACAGGGTTTTTTAATCAGACACATTTAACTGCATCCCTCAGGATTGGAGAACCAGCCTCTGCAGCAGACCACCGCAGCCATGACTGTAGATTTCGATGCCGTGTTTGGGGGTAACGCCGCGCCCAGTAACAACAACGGCCTTCAACCTGCAGCCGGTAAAGCCAGCTCTGTTTGACTGTCCAGACAGAGCCAGACTGAACACTAAACAACTTTTGACCTTGCTGGCCGCACGAGCGCAGCCTTTAACTAACCCTCTGACTAGCTCCTGCGTCTTGTGGCTGTACCTGCTGCTGGGTGGATGCTTCTTTATATATATATATATATTTTTTTATGCTCTGTCACATGGCCTGCCGTTTGAGTTCTTACATATAGTTTCTAATAATCTTGTGAGGAAAGTAACTATAACTCTATAACACAAGTTAACAACCCAGAGATGAGGGATCAGTTAACTTTAGGAGTATTTCTCTCTAGCTGTTGATAATCTGGATTCAATTCAAACATCTGTAGGTATTTATTAAGATGGATTCATTTATTTGCTTATTCAGGACTGTTGAGTGTAATTCGATATGATTTAGGTTACAGACTGACCACTGGGGAACTTTGTTTTTCTGTTTGCATTCGCACAGCCAATAGGATCGCTGAAGTTACACAAACTGGCCGAGTGGTTGGCATAGCAAGACGATTCTTATATTTTGACAAAGGGTCAAAATCGTGTTGTTTTTCCACCATCGCATAAATGCTCAGTCAGTCTGGACTTCAATGTCGGTCCATTTGTCCGTAAATTCAAGTTTAAACAGGCGACGCAAACACGGCTCCTCGCTTAATTTCGTAGTACTGTACCTTGTCCTGTATTGTCAATGACAACATATCTTATCTTTAATTCTACATGTTATAAACCTTAATCCTGCCAGAGTCGGGATTCAAACCGGCGCCCTCCAGAAACCCACTAAAATACATAAAAAATGTATTTTCTCTTTGTTTTTTTGCCTGTATGATCAGATACAGCAGTTAGAGATAAAAAGGGGAGAGAGAGAGTGGATAACATGACAGTGGGGGTGCAACAAAGAGCCCCTTTTGTACATTGGTAGCTCACCTTATACAGCAGGGGCCCTGAAATGACTTTTATTGAACTTGGACAGAAAATAACACAATATAGAAAGACAGTAAATAGTGAAAAAAGTTGATACGAAATCGTCTTTTCTCTCAGTTTTTCCTCTTTTCTTCCCCCGGCCCCTGCACGACTACTGTTCCCCAACTTGGACTTCAGTGTCAGTCCATCTGTCCATGTTTTTTAAAGTAACAAGTTATTGTATTGTCTGTTTTACACGGCTAATGGGTTTTTCAAAATGGCGGCTGCATTAGCTCATGAGTTCTAGCCATCACCGTCGACCGGACATCGGACACGACAAAAAGGCCACTTCTGGAAAAAGTTCCTCTGGGCTGAAAACGTCTAGACCAGGGGTGTCAGACTGATCCAGGAAAAGGTCGCTGTGGCTGCAGGTTTTCATTCCAACCAAGCAAAAACACACCTGACTCGACTTACTCAACCACCTGAACTGTCTTCACACAGTTGATTTGTTGGACCAGGTGTGTTTTCGATTGGTTGGAATGAAAACCTGCAACCAGATCAGTTTGACACCCCTGGTCTAGACAGTAACAACCCCACAACACTGATCCGAGTTTGAGCCTCGCAACTAGCAAGAAAAGTACAGAAAAAAACAGGAAACAACCGAAACTATTCTAAAAAATACTAAGACGCTGTTTAAGAAAATCAGTCCTTTCAGGGTATTTTCTTTTACTTGATTGAAACAAAGGTTAACTGATCCCAGTCCTGACTTTCCTCAGTAACTCGTCTGTTCTTTCAGGGTTCCTACACAGTTCTGCAAATCCTACAAACAAACCAACCGTTTCCAGATGATTAGCCCGCAGAAAACTAGCCAAAAAATACAGTTTTTAAGTCTTTTTATTTTGTAGATCTCATCAGTATTCATAAGACATAAAATTATCCGGAAAATGTTCAACCAGAATCTTCAAATCCACTCAGAAACAAAGTCTAAACGCCTGGAGTGGAAGAGACTACGTGCAGGAACCCTCTCTCCAGCTGCTTCAGCTTCTCTTGTTGTGGTTTCCTGCCTGTTATGGTAACAGCTTCAGACTGATGCCTCTTTAGCGCTGCAGGTCTGGGACTCTGGCTCCGACGCCCTCTTATTGGCTCACTTTCTTTGTAACCTCTCAGCAACTGACACAATCAATCTCTGTACTTCTCAACACTTTCGGGTCCCAGGACAATCCTGCAAAAGCATATCATTTTCAAGGCGGCGCGAGTTATCGACAGCTCCCGAGAAGGCGACGCAAGATAAGAGCGACTACCTTCAGAGGTCGTCTAAAGACTGTTTTTTCAACGTTAAGGGAGAAAGTTCTGGCGGAGGATTGAAAACTGCAAGAGTTTAGAGGAAGAAACAAAAGTTCTTTAATTTAGTTCATGAAAAGGTCGAGCTATATTAAATAATTTTTCATATAAACAACAAATAGTATGAAAAGAACACACCAAAGGTTTGTTTTTGTAGCTAAAGCCTTATAAGCTAAATCCACTGTGTCTATTAAAGGAATACTTCCCCTCAAAATGATTTGTATATTAATCATCTAGGACCGAAAGAACGAGGTCGTGGGTACAAGCAGCCGAAGTGTGTTTCCTCAGGAGGGGGTCTGGAGTCTCCCTTAGAGAGAGGGGGAGAAGTTCAGCATCCGTGAGGAACTCGGAGTAGAGCTGCTGCTCCTTTGCGTTGAAAGGAGCCAGTTGAGGTGGTTCAGGATCATCTAGTAAGGATGAACCCTGGGCGCCTCCCTAGGGAGGTGTTCCAGGCACGTCCAGCTGGGAGGAGGCCTCGGGGAAGACCCAGGACCAGGTGGAGAGATTAGATCTCCACACTGGCCTGGGAACGCCTCAGGATCCCCCAGTTAGAGCTGATTAATGTGGCCCGGGAAAGGGAAGTTTGGGGTCCCCTGCTAAAGCTGCTGCCCCCACGACCCGACCCCTCGTTAAATATGTTAATATTTGATCTTGTTTTCACTGGAGCACATTGATGTGACTTTTAATCCATTTATTTGTTATTATTTCAGTCAATTAAACTTTATTTGTAGAGCACCTTTTGTAAAAACAAGCTCGATATAGTAATGAAATAGAAAGTAGATTGAAGAACTGGATAAAATATTTATGAAACAACAATAAAATACAAGGAATCGATTTAAAAGCTCTAAAAACAATAAAATGTTAAATAAAACATAAATCCAGCGATTTAGCCTTTTTATAGATGGATGTCTTCAGTAGGAGTCACGTACAGCATGGACGAGGATTGTCGGAAAGTTTTGAGGGAAGTACAGCAGGATTGTTGTTGTTTTTATTTGGCAACGACCAAAAAACTGAATATTGACAGAATTTCTGCTCAAATTTCAGTGGAAAGCCTCGATAAAAACGTTAATATTTGATCTTGTTTTCACTGGAGCACATAGTCATTAATGTGGCTTTTACTCTATTATAATATTATTATTATTATTATTATTATTATTATCATTATTATTTCAGTCAATCAAACTTTATATGTAGAGCACCTTTTATACGTAAAAACAAGCTGGATATAGTAATGAAATAGAAAGTAGATTGAAGAACTAGATAAAATATTTATGAAACAACAATAAAATACAATAAATAGATTTAAAAGCTTTAAAAACAATAAAATGTTGAATAAAACATGAACTAAAAACTAGATTAAAAAGACAAATCAAAATCAAATATACAATAATTATAATAATCATAAAATAACTTATTTAAAAATAATAATTTCTCTCTGTTTTTTTGTCTGTATCGAGCCGAGTGTGTTTCCATAGCGACGTCGATCATCAGTTAGCGTTACTGGAAATATTCCAGGATTAATCAGCGACTGCTGCTTCACACCAGCAGTCGCCGCACGCGCCGTTCAAACTAATTTGAAAGACTTAATTGAAACTGTATTATCATTCGGAGCGAGATCACTAATTATACATCTGGAAACATAAAATTAGAAATCCTCCAAATGGGCTCGGAAGCTTTTTCATTAATTTCCTGGCGCATCTGTGCAGCTTCATATCATATTCATATATTTATCAGTGCTTCTTCAAACATTAGCCAGGGGGGAAAAAAAACGTTTTCTGTTGTTTTTGAAGAAGTTGAAGAGTCCGTAGTGCAGAGAGTGTGTGTGTGTGTGTGTGTGTGTTTTCTGGCTCGCTCTAATCTCGTCGATCTCTCCGTCGAACGCTCAGACGCTGACAGTCGGGGGCTTTATGGCTCCTGTGTGCAGCCCGGTTTGGGCTTCAGACGGACTAACTCCCTTCTATTAATAGCGTCTGTGTTGAAGCTGCCACTACAACTACCAATACACACCATCTGGGCAACTGGCAGCATCTCACAAAAATCCGTGTGTGTAGCTACTGTACTGCATGTTTGCTTCTGTGTGTGTGTCCGTATGCGTCCATGTGTCATTATATTTGTTAGTGTCTGTCCGCACGTCGCCTGTCTTTTTGCTCCATCTGTCTGCCACTGCTCATCTGTTTTGTTGTCGTTCACACCGTTCCCTCCCTGTCCTTTTCCACCCTTACCTCCCTCCTCCCTCCTCCTCCCTCCTCCCTCCCTTTATTCATTTCATCTCTCTCTCTCTCTCTCCGTCTCTGCCTCATCGTCTCCCCATCGCACTTCACAAGGCAAGAATCACCCAGGCAACTCCTTTCCATCTGTTCTCCTCCTCCTCCTCCTCCTCTCCCTCCCTCCCTCTGTCTCCTCTGCAAAGTCTGCGTTCTTTATCCAATTTTTTTCGCCCTCCACTTTAAACTATCTCACTGTATTTGCGGACGGAGAGTTGGATTTAATTTTTTGGAGACTTTTTGGGAGTCCTTTTAATGTATTCTTAATTCCCCATCATTCGTATCCGTCACCTCTCTTCTTTGACAAACCCTCCAGTTATGTCTTTACACAGACTCAGGGATGCCGTTTTAGTGCGTTTGATGTGTTTGCATTGTCCGTTATATTTCCCCAGTTCCCCATATTTGATTTTCAAATTCAGGTGTTTGAACTTGTCTTTTCTTTAATGGGAGTTTTCCCTTCTGTTTCTTTGCTCGTATCCATATCATTTAATTCTGTCAGCTGTTTACTGCGTCAGTCTCTGCTCAGGATCAACCTTCTTCTCCTTTAATGGGATAATTCTGTGCCGTGGACGGGGGGGCTGCAGCTAAACGTATTTAAGCCACCGGAAAAACAAAACAAGTTTAAGTGAAGCCATTATCTGTGCTCTCTTCAAAGCCACCAGACTCTGTATTCACAAAAACACTAATTTTACCTCAAAGAACACACGAGCTGCTGGACTACAAGTGCCTCGATCCGTTAGTTTTTGATATTCTGTGACTTTAAATGAATACCAACGAGCAATATTAACAAACAAACTAACCAATCGAGGCAGCGTTTAACCAACAACTCCTGTGTTATGGGAGGTAAAATGACTGTTTCTGTAAATGGAGTTAATTTGTCAATGGTGGCTTTGACGAGAGCACAGATAACGGCTTCAGTGGATTAACTTCCCTGCTTCCCGCTTTGATCTTAAACTCTATTGACTCAGATCCTTCTGCTAAGCTAACACTGATAGCATTATCTATCTATTATACAACCTTCCTCCTCCACTTCCTCATTCCCTCCTTCCTTGTTTTCCTTTTGTTCTTTTTATCTCTGCCTCTCTTCCTTGGCTCTCCTGGTTCAATTTAATTGTGTGGCCTTCACTGACACGCCGCTTTAAGAAACAAACAAAAACAATCACCCACTTGGCCAAAGTGTTTTATCACAGTGACAACAATAATGGAAACACGGACAACGGCCGAGAAATTAGACTCAGGAGTATTAAAAAGAGAGTGGTTGCTCTCTCCTCCACTTGGTTTGCTTTCGTCTCTCTGTAACTTTCTTCTCCCTCTCTTTTCTACCTCTTCTCTTCTCTTCTGCGTCTCCTCCCTCCTTTTCTCTCATCTGCTAAGCGAGCAGGAAAAGTGTTTTCTGAATGTCTTGTGTCAGCACCGCTGTCAGACCTGCACGCCCGCTCCCTAACTAAATATTATTCCTCCCTCTTTTTTCCCCCTAGCCATCACTTTCTTTCCTCCCTTCCTTCTGTACATTTACAGTGTCTGTCTCGCGTTCACGTCTTACTTTCAATTTCTGTGTTGTCGCCTTGCTCCTGACTTTAATCCTGCCTGTCGCCTTCACGTATTGATTTTTTTTTTTCTTTTTACCCCTAATGGTTACCGGATGAAGAGAAGGAACAATAATGCAATAACACATGAAATCAAGAAATCCAGGAATGCGTGCGTCTGTATTTCGTGTACCTCGGGAACCGTTCATCTCATCTGCTTCACACTTGGCGGGTGTAAAAATTGGCACCCAAGGGAGTGCATTGTTGAATTTGGTGCATTTCTGCCACATGGTGTCGCCATAACAACCAACCTATTGGCCTGTAACTTTTGAACTGTAAGTCTCATGGCCTAAATTCTTCTTTTCCTGGATTCTTGTTGGTCCGTACAAATCCATCCATATCAGCCACGCCACCCATTTTTCCTCTAGATCGATTTTTTCCCGCCATTTTAAATTGTGTCCAAATCAGTTGTTTCTCTTCCTACAAATTTCAAGCTATTTCTACCAAATTTGGTGCAGAACAGCTCTGCAGCAAACCTGGAAAAGTAACATTTTGAGATTTTTGATGTTCCATACAGTTTTGCCACAGCTGGCCCTCAAAGTAAGCTAATATCTTGTGTGCAGGCATTATTTAACAAAGCATGTCATATCTCCTGAACGCTTTGTGCAATTGCAACCACATTTGGTGGACATGTATAGATACGATGTCTTATTAGCTACAAGAAAGCCGGTGCCGTTTGGCCAAGAGGTGGCAATGTAACAGCATCATACAACTATAAAGGAATTAATCTCCGTCTGTTTATGTGTGCATGTATGTACGACTGTCCTCTGCATATCTCAAGAAATCTTTGTCCATTCAACTTCACACTTGTCAGGTGCATTGCTGGGGATCCAATGGCGTGCAGTGTTGAGTGTGAAGTCGAACAGATGAGCGTTTCTTGGGAACGCTGTGAGCCGAGCCAAGCAATCATCCCGCTTTGAACGTGCACTACGCTAATTATGTAAAAAATCTACAGCTTATAGAGTTACACTCACGTGTTCGCTTGTAATTTCCCCTTCCCACTTCGTCTCCCACCAAACACATACACACACACACACACACACACACACACACACACACACACACACACAGTCAGTAACACCTCTAGGTTTATACCAGCGGGGTAATACCGAGCCATTAGCTGGATGAGTGCTGACATGGGGAGTTGTTAACAGGCACTTACACGCACACTTCCGCACACCAACACAGGAAATTACTTTGTCATTTGCACCTACCAGCCATGGCCACTCTCTCTAATACACAAACACACACACACACACACACACATACACACGCATACATGTTCAAAACTAATCACTGTTTGGAGAGTGTACATGACGGCTATGAACAGATAAATCAATCATCTAGAACAAGTGCTGCAAGCTCCTGAGTCAGGGACTGTAGGCTGATAGAATGAGGCTGCTGCATGACGATAATAAAAGACTTCAGTACATTTGCTTTAAAAAAGAAACTCTACCAATGTAGGTAAAATGCTAAGAAAAAATAGGGCAGGACAAATTCAATTAACAGCAGGGCCATGCTGTTATAGTGAGATTTGATAATTCCCATTAAGGAGGCACAGCTCAGCAATATTCTCAGATCAAAACCGTCCCTCATTAAAACGCTCGAATCGTAAGTGAAAAGTTTTAAAAATGAGGCCGAGAGTTGAGTCATCTCTCGTTAGACTCGTTATTAAATGCCCTTTGAAATCCGTTCTTTAAATATTTACATCTGTAGTAGGAACGGATGGGCTTCGGATTCAGTTCCAGAGACTCGGGGTGAGGAAGTCAGGAAGTAACGTCAACAACATCTGGCTTTTGTCTTTTGGCGGAAAGGTTACAATCAGCATTCGCTCCCAGAACAAATTACTCCGCAGTAGTCAAGGGTATTTATCGGCTCCAGCTCCCTTTTCACGGTGTTTAATAAGCGCTGAGAGTTCTCCTCAGGAGCACTAAAAGTTCTTAGTTCAGAGTCATTTCTTCAAACCTCTTCCCAAAGTCTCTGAGACCAACTGTTACTAAGGACTGGGAGCGACTCTTAAACTAAGACTAGAGGGCGGGGTCGACCTTGTTGCTATGGATGACATCATGTTTCTCCCTTCTATGCCCACAGTGATTGGCTGAGAGGGAATGAGTCCCTAAGAGTGAGTTTATGACAGAAACACTTCAATGGGGAAGTGAATGAACTGCAGCACCATGTGGGGTCTGGAGAGGACATTTATCGTCTGGAGCAAAATCCTCCTGACCGACAGCTGAGAGACGCCAAGATCGTCTCAAACAGCGGAGAGTTGTACCAACTTTAATCTGCGGTGATATCGGTGTTTTTTATCGGCCTGTGATGTGACGGCGTCCCTGACCAACTCTACCACGTTTATAATTCCGTCTCCATGAAGGCGATACCTTCTTAAAAGCTCACTATCATTTAATCTCTCCAAAATGTCAACTGCAGCAGCCGTGTTGGCTCCTTCCTCATTCACTCCGAGTGACTTATGTTCTTATCTTCCTTCCTACCCTCACCTGTGGTCATGAAAGCTGGGTCAGGCCTGGAAGAACGAGGTTGGGGTACAAGCGGCCGAAATGTGTTTTCTCAGGAGGGGGGCTGGAGTCTCCCTTAGAGAGAGGGGGAAAAGTTCAGCATCCGTGAGGAACTCGGAGTAGAGCCGCTGCTCCTTTGCGTTGAAAGGAGCCAGTTGAGGTGGTTCAGGATCATCTAGTAAGGATGAACCCTGGGCGCCTCCCTAGGGAGGTGTTCCAGGCACGTCCAGCGATTTAGCCTTTTTATAGATGGATGTCTTCAGTAGGAGTCACGTACAGCATGGGCGAGGATTGTCGGAAAGTATTGAGTGAAGTACCAGGAGCCAGGAGCCAGTTGAGGTGGTTCAGGATCATCTAGTAAGGATGAACCCTGGGCGCCTCCCTAGGGAGGTGTTCCAGGCACGTCCAGCTGGGAGGAGGCCTCGGGGAAGACCCAGGACCAGGTGGGGAGATTAGATCTCCACACTGGCCTGGGAACGCCTCAGGATCCCCCAGTTAGAGCTGGTTAATGTGGCCCGGGAAAGGGAAGTTTGGGGTCCCCTGCCGGAGCTGCTGCCCCCGCGACCCGACCCCGGATAAGAGGCTGAAGATGAGATGAGATGAGATTTAGGAGCTACTTTTATCACTGAAATGCTTTGTGAATTACACTTATCTTAAAAAGTTAGGAGTCCTACAATTAGGACCAACTCTGAGCCTTAACATGTATTGGGGGAACGGTTTAAGTGAATAATCAGTTTTTTTTCTTGCTTGCTTTTCTCTGTTTCTTCCCGTCTGTGTGGTGTACTAACCCCTACTCTGTCTCCATGATGTTGTCACAGCCTTATCATATAATGTTCTGTTGTTTTAAATTCAGCCTATTTTCACGTGTGAGTTAATTTCTCCCTTTAGGTTTCGATGCTCTAGGAGACCTGTTGAAGCCTACGATGCCCACGCACACCGCGCCTCTTCCTCCCCCTCAAATGGCCATCCATCACGGAGGGAAGCTGCTAGCCAACGACCTCGACTCCTCTCTGGCCAACCTCGTGGGCAGTGAGTGCCGACACACACACGTGCACGCGACGTGGCCGAACGCACCGCCAGTTGCAGTACTTTTAATGGTTGAACATTTCTGTAATTGAACACTTGAGATGCTTGGCCTCGAATACATGCATTTGCACATTTACACCACAGTTGTTATGTAATCACTCGTAATGATCGAGCACAAGGATGTTCACTGTTGTATAAAGACACAAATGAACCTCCCTTCATGTAAACTTTTAATCAAATGCATCTGAATGTTCAAAACGAGATGATGTAAGGGAACAAATAGGAAGTAAAATCAGAGAGAGAAGCCGTATCTAGCACGGTAACACCTTCCTTCCTCTCTTTCCTCTACTCTCTTTTAACCGTGATCACTCAGCTTCTCTGTGTTTCTGTCCCTCCTTCAGATCTGCAGTTTGGTGGGACCCCGGCCAAGAAGTAAGTATCTTGAGTTGTGATGATGTCTTTCAGTGTTTGTGCTTGTGGTCTCTGGAGGCTGGAGGATTTATCAACCGACAAAACAAATAACAAACCTCTCTGTAAACTTATCTCTGGCTGTTGCCAGCTTGAGCCAACATGCAACTTTCTACTACTTAAAGTCAAAATGAGATTTATTATGAGGTATTCAGCTGCTCTTACCTGCTTAGGTGTGTTACAAAGTGCTTCTATAGAGAGTTAAAGGCAAGAGACTGATGTCTGCATGGACGCATGATGAGACAATAGGCCCCTGGGCACAGACATGTAAGAGGTCTCCGTCTACACAGGGACAAGACACCCAATTTCAAAGAGTCTATTTTGTCGTTTTGTTTCTATTTGTTTCTATTTGTGGTCATTTTATGTTCATTTTTAGTAGTTTTGTATGTCTTTGGAATCGTTTTCCATCATTTTTTAGACATTTTGCGTCTTTTAGTGGTGATTTTGCATCTATTTTTAGTAACTTTGCATCTTTTAGTGGTGATTTTCCATCTATTTTTAGTAACTTTGCATCTTTTAGTGGTGATTTTCCATCTATTTTTAGTAACTTTGCATGTTTTTGTGGTGGTTTTGCATCTATTTTTCCTAACTTTGCATCTTTTTGTGGTGGTTTTGCATCTTTTTTTAGTAACTTTGCATCTTTTTGTGTTGATTTTGCATCTATTTTTAGTAACATTGCATCTTTTTGTGGTAGTTTTGCATCTGTTTTTAGTCATTTTGCATCTTTTTGTGGTGGTTTTGGATCTATTTGTAGACATTTAAAGTTTTTTTTAAGCTACTTTGTTTCTCTCTGGTCATTTTACATATTTTTGTCGCAATTTAGCATCTCTTCATGGTCTTATTTTGTCTCTGTGTGGTCGTTTTGTATCTATTTTCAGTCATTTAGCATCTCTTCATGGTCTTTTTTGTCTCTATGTGGTCGTTTTGTATCTATTTTCAGTCATTTAGCATTTCTTTGTGATCGTTTGCGGCCATTTCTTGGTGGTTTTGTGTATTCTTGTGGTCATTTAGCATCTCTTTTGATCATTTTGTGTGTTTATGTGACTTTTATGGGCCCCTGGGTCTGTGCCCTGTAGACCCGTTCAGTTGTCCATCCATGGATGTCTTTGTACATCAGTCTCTTTCCTATTCATGTCTCTGCTGTACTTGCAGTGTTGTTGGGCTTTAAAAAAAACTGTAAATAGAGCAAACCTTCTGAATTTGTACGTCACAAGACATGATTTTGTTTTGGAATTGGCCTCAAGCGTGAGTGAGTGAAAATGCAGGTGGGAAGAAAGTCTAATGCCGTGTTTGTTTTGTTGCGCTGCTCGTCCCTCTGCAGGCCAGAGATGCAGTGGAACCAGCCCGGAGAGAAGAAGCTGACGGGAGGCCAGAACTGGCAGAATAAGACCATGTCGACCACACAGTGGGGCCCGGCGCCCATGGCCCCACAGCCCATGCCTGTACAACACGTGGTAAGGAGTCACAAACACACGCTGAACACGCAGTCACGCAGGGTCAGACGCTGTGTGCTGCAGTGACTGAGAACTTTCCCTAAAATGATGGAATATAAATATATATCTTAAAGGATTATTCCAGTTTATTACAAATTAGATCTAATTCCTATCAGTAATAACATAAAAAAAAAACTGCTGACAACGTCAACATGTGTCTTCTTTTAAGACTCTTCTTAAAACGCACATTTATAGTCTAGCTTCATTCTTTTGTTTTATTGTTTTCACTTTTAATTATGTTTTTATGTCCTTTCGCTTTATCATAGCTGTTGTTTTTTTATGCGCTGTTGCTCTTATTGTTTCTAATGATAAACATTTTTAACCGTTCTGGTTTTTTCAATTGTTTTGACCATGAAAAGCACTGTTTACGTTTTTTACTTTTTATTATACTTGCCCTAAATTTGGCGAACAGACAGGTTTTAAACATATCAAAGAGAAAATAAACTGTCTGACCTGCAGTTTTCCTCTGCATTGAAGTATTCTTACTCGCTTTGTTCCTTCAGATAAACTGGTTCAGATCATCTGTGGGTCTTAGGGTCCTGTGTCTAAGTGCTCATGTTTGTTGCTCGTGTGACTTTCCAACATTTCATAGATAAGAGCCAAAACTACGAAGTATAAGAGCCAAATCATAATAGACCAAAATTACCCATAACGAGGAGCCATTAATGTGTCTGTAAGTGTCTGGAAACCTTTCAAAATGTGTTTCAAGTGCTAGATCCTGGCTCTTCAACTGTTAAACTAAGTTCCTGGCTTCTTATTAGTTATTTTAAAGAAAGAAATACGCTTGTTCACCGTCTTGATGAAAGTTGGATAAACAGATCAATAGCACTCTCATGCCTGTCGATTTAAATACAGAGCTGCAGCCACTTAGCTTAGCTTAGCATAAAAACTTGAAACAGGTGGAAACAGCTAGCCCGGCTCTGCACAAAGGGAACAAAATCCACCCAGCAGCACCTCTAAAGCTAACTTATTAGCACGTTTGTGTTTTTATCCGTACAAAAACAACAGTTCGTGATTTTACAGGATGTTATATGTATGCCTTACTGTTCTTGGCTGCGGACAGTTATCCTAGCTAAGCTCAAGGATTTAAAACAGCTAGCTTGGATCTGTCAAAAAACAGATAGCTGCCTACGGTCATGTCTTGATGGTAACCCTAGATTTGTTAGAACTCGCGATAACTTCAATCCACAACAGACATTCATTACAACGTATATAAACAGTCTGCTTGGCACAGTAATGTGTGTGGTATGGGTTTAATTTCGACATTAAAACCCTTAAAAGCATTGGCTTGTTCTAACTAATTTAAAATGTATGAAATGCAGATATTGTTTATTTCAAAAAAGGTTCCTGTTTGACACAAAATGTCTCCTTTTTTTCTCTGTGTGTGTTTGTGCACTGGCAGCTTTACGTTTCTACATCACACTTGTATAAGTTGAATATTGAACCAGGTTCGACTTAAATAAACTAGTTGTGATGTCACAAATCCCGCTCGTAGGCCCCGCCCCTTCAAATCAGACTTTCAACAAGCACAGAGAAACTTTTCCACTTTCAGTAGATGCATTTTTCTCGTTTGAAACTCTGCACGGAAGCCATTCTGCACCGTGAAGCTTAAACATCCAACAGGATGAACACAAAGGAAAACTTATTTTGAGTGGAGGGGGACTTTAACCTTACGAGGTTGATGGATAACCTCGCGAGACAATTCTTCGTTTACCATCAAGACACGACTAAAAAACATGAGAGTGGTATCAATCTTGTCATCTAACACTCTACAGTGAGCACAAAACTATTCATTTAACAGTGAGAAACCTGTGTAGCTGCAGTGAACCGCTGTTTTCATTAGTTGTGTATCTTCAGAAAGTGTCACACTTCGCCGACCAAACACCAAAGACTTGTCTGTGTGCATGCGGATGTTTCGTGTTTAATACCCTGTATATTGGAAGTATTGGTGTATGTGAGTGTACTGGTTTGTATAGCTGCCTGTGCATGCTCTCTGTGTGTGTGTGTGTATGTGTGTGTTTGTGTGTGTGTGTGTGTCCGTGTGTGTGTGTGTGCTGATCTTGGCAGCTCCTGATGTCCTCCTGATCTCTGGACAGCAGTTTCTGGCTGACGAGGACAAACTGTCACTAACCCTCCGCTTCCTCTCTTTCTCCCTCCCCTCCATATATTTTCTCTCTCTCTCTCTCTCTCTCTCTCTCTCTCTCTCTCTCTACTGTTGGTCCTTCTCTCTTCACCCCTGCTGTCACCCCCCCCTCCTCCATCTCTCCATCCTGTCCCGCTTCATGCATTTCTTCCTTTTGTTTCTGCACCGTCATCTTCCTTCCCCTTCTCTCCGCTCGTTTTCTTTTTTAATCACATCTCCTGTTTTGCGTTGTCATCTGCTCGTCCTGTTATTCGCCGCGCTGCCTTTTGACGACCCGTCCGTATTTTGACCCCTCGTACCCTTTCTTTTTTTATTATTACTTCCTTGACTTGTTCACATTGCTCTCCCATCTTTCCCCTACGTTGTGGTTCTTCCCCTTTTTTCACTATCCCACTTTCTTTGCGTCCGTCCACACTCACTGTTTCTTGGCCTCCTCATCATCATTCCTTTTATCATCTCCTCATCCCCTCTACTCTTGCGTCGCTCCTCCCACCTACATCTTTCTCTCCGTCTGTCCTCTTCTCTGTCTTTTGTCCTTTTTTTCCTTGTTGCGTCCTGATGCAGAATGGAATGTTCTATACTAGTTATGTAAGTACTTATCCCTGTTTAGTAAGACACGTCTTGATGACTTCTCAATGACTCCTATGATGTGCCTCCAACCTCCCTTTCGCTGTCTCTCTCTTCATTTCTCTCTCTGTCTCCTCTTTTCCTTCCTCCCTGTGCTTTTCGGATACACTTCTCAGCAAATAACCCTCTCACCTCTGTGCTCAAGGCTAACGATCTGTGCTAGTTATGTAAGCACTACGCAAACCGTCTGATACCAGGAAGTCAGAACTCCTCCCACACTGCTTTCCTTTTTAATATCAGTCCAGCTTAACCTGGCTAACGCCCGGGAACCACCCATTAATGTTCTCGTATTTGAGGCGTAGTTTACGATCGCCCAGAGCTGTTTATTGGGCGCTACGAATGTCTATCAAATGCGTCTGTATGTAGCTAATTGCCAATGGTATCATTTATACCAGATGACATATGTAGTGCGACAGAAATTTGACTAGGAAGAAGACGATGGGTCAGAGATTCATGTGTACACGGTGGCATCAGTGAAGAAGGTAGCGCTATATAATGACACTCTACAATAGCGGTGGGCAATTGCGGTCCTGGACGGCCACTGCCCTGCATGTTTTAGCTTTCTCTCTGCTCTAACACACCTGATTTACACCTGATTATAATGATGTGCACGTTATCAAGCAGCTGAAGCTTGACACAGTTTGATCATTGTTAGACTCAGATGTGTTAGGGTAGGGAGAAACCTAAAACATGCAGGGCAGCGACCCTCCAGGATGAGAACTGCCAACCCCTGCTTTACAGACATGTTTTATCGAGAGAGAAAAACGCCAAATAAGTAAACAAACTACAAGCGTGAGGATGTCGCATAGACATCGTCATCGTCTTGCCATCCCTCCCCATTCTGTGATTGCTTCCCTCGCTGAGGCGAAAATTGGATCCATGGAAACCGGGCTGCCGAGCATGGTGAAATGAAATCGCGTGCAAGGAAACACGGGTATACCCAGGCTAGGTCTAGCTTTTGTTTATCTCTTGAAAATCTTATTCAGCCTTTTTATTGGACATCAACCTCTGATTTCAGGCATATGGTCGAAAAAAATAAACGCTTCAAGTTGCGTTTAATCCAGCAGATGTTCAGCTAAATATCCAGCCTCCGTGTTTGGCCATTGATTCACTTTATTTAGACTTTATTACATTTTATCGAGATATTGCAAACGCTACGGTTCAGGCAAGGTTTGCAAGATTCTTATTGGACACGTCTATGAGACAAATGTTTACTTAACAAGACATAAATGCATACGAACGTGTCAAACCTATGATCCAAGTACACATTTACACGATGATTGAGGCGTCATGAAGTCATGTTAAGAAAAATGCCTCTCATTGACGATGATGGATTAGGTTTGCGAAGGCAGTACAGTGTTTCCGCAAGCTACGTGTCAAACCTATGATCCAAGTACACATTTATAGGATTTAGGAGGAAGAAGGAGACTCAACGTTTGTGCCGGACTGATCTATGGGGATTAATTCGGGAGCAAAATAAAGCGAAAATGAAAACACGTTCTCTCAGCAAAACAAACTCAAATGCATTTCCCTCCTATATGATGCAAGATAAAAACCGAATTCTTCCTTCAGCGTCCATTTCCGCGAGACGAGCACACAAATATTAAGCATCAGCACTGACGACAACTAAAGCTGCTCGTTATTGTCCCGTAAGTAAGAAACTATCTCGTCCCTGTGATTCCGCACGTCTCAAAAACAGCAAATATAACCTCCGTGAGCCGCGGGGTGATAAATCAGCCGTAGTGACATTTGGCAGGAATGTAAGACATCACAGGAACCAGAGCAGTGGAAAAAGTAGGGTGCCGTGCATGATAAGTAAAACTCTTGAGATCGTCGCCTGAAGGGCAAAGTTGCTTCGCTTGATACTTGAAATGCCAGCCAGAAATCCTGCAAAGCCCCTTCCATGTAACGTCATGTAAGGTCAGAAGTGTGACTTTGCAGAGACGGCGTAGACGGCGAAGGGAGTAGCAGGAGTTCACCCGAGTGTCTCTCGAAGTGGGGATTAAAAATGTAGAGAAGATTTAGATGAAAAACGAATACACAGGGAGGGAGGGAGGGAGACACACCAGAGACAGACAGAGGGGTAGAAACAGCAGGAGAGAGGTTGAGAATAGTAAAAGGCAGATACTTGAATATAAAGCGTGATGCGTTCAGGGCCAACAGCCGGGCTGAAAGACAGATGGACGCAAATACTGATAGAGGAGGTGTAGTGGTGCATAGACAGCATCTTTTTTTTCCCCCTCTCCTACAAAATAAAATAAACTGATGTCCCCTGTCATTTTTCGGCACACGATAGACGCACCGGTGGAACTCGGAGACAGATGGTTCGCTAACTGAAGCGCGGTTCAGGTGCAGATGAAAGTCAGTTAATACCGAAGCCCTCTGGTGTATTACTAAGTGAGCGATAACCGTATCTGACGTCTCAAATCCGAGTCTTTTTGGCTCGAATTGGATTCTTTTTTTTTTTTTACCCCTCACCTGTCTGGCTGCGGGCCACCTCCGCTGCTAGAGGGCGGATTGATCGATGGTTATGATCAATTTTCACGGCCTGCTCCCCCGGAGGCAGGAATTAAAAAGCGGATGCCTGATCAATCACATTGATTACCTCCCGGGATCAGCTCGCCGGTCCACCCGATGTCCGAGCAGAAACGCTTTGCTTCAGATCTCTCAGCAGAGCACCGCTGCTTCACCTCCCTTTTTTCACAGCGCTGTTGAAGCTGAACAGTGTTTAAAGGTGCGAGTTTAAACATGCGAGGTTGGCGCTTTGCACGAATAGTTTTGTACAACTGCGCAACAATCTTTAAGACTCTTCATAGATTGAACGAGCTATTTGTTAAAAGCATTGATCAAGAGGCAATTACAGCATAATGGAAGTGTAGTTTTGTTTTTCCACATAAAAGGGATAAACACCCTTTTTGCCTTGATTACAGTGATCCATCATTTCACATGAGACTGCTGAAGTGGAACTACTGTATGGTGCGACGTAGACATTCAAATGTGGCAGAGAGGAAGTGCTTTTAATACCTCCGCGATGATTGAGGCGTCATGAAGTCATGTAAAGAAAAATGCCCCTCATTTACGATGATGGATTAGGTTCGCGAAGGCAGCACAGTGTTTCCGCAAGCTATTTTTTTAATGGTGGGCAACTTCCAGGGCGAGCGGGGCGACCTGCAGCAGAGCGGACTTCTCCCTGCGGCAAATACCGCACAGTGATATGTGTTCTGGAAAGAGAGAAGGAAGAAATCAGGCTGGTGTTAGTTATCCTGAAGCACTCGCAGGTGTTCCCGAAATCCCCCAGAGAAATGCAAATCCTTATTTGTTTTCCTCAAAGCAATTTCAGTCAAAAACAACTGGACTGGTTGTTTGTCTAGGAAGACGTTTCACCTCTCATCCAAGAGGCTTCATCAGTTCATGTACGCATCTGACCAGGCTGGGACTGGTCCAACTAACTGGTGTGGAGATCCAGGTATTTAACCTCTCACAAGGCCGATGATGACGAATGAGAACATTCATAGGCTTATTGCACAAGAATTTGGGTCGGAAACCCTGAAAACGGTGCGGGAACATGAAAGGTTGGCTCGGAAAATTGCAGATTACAGAAACCACCTACGGTTCAGTCTGAGATGCAAACAACAAAGGCTTACACCAACTAGCCTATGTTTGAATTCCACTATGAGAGGGCATAGAGTGGAGAAAATCATAGAAAAGGCTCAAAACCAACTCCTCGGTGAGCGAATAAGGCAGGTCAATTTCACCATTGAAGGGCTTAAAGAGAAAGCGGACCTCTCACTCCAGAAACTCACATCAATCCTACCTGTCTCTATCATGGAAAGAGTTGTGGATTTCACCCAGAAAGCCCAACTATCTCAGCACAACAAGAGCAAAGAGAGACAAACCAAGAAATTTCACAATTTGCAATCCCGGGACACTGGCAAAAACACAGAAATACTCACTTGGAGGCAAAAAAATGACTTTCCAGCAAAGGAAGAAACACAAAACCGATGGGTTAAGAATTTGTCGGACAGAGATCTTTCCCACCCAGAGAAGGAGGTCTTAGCCAAGGGCTCGAACTTTGCCATGACACCAAAAGAGGTACCCGTTGTGGAGTTGATTACGGCTACGGAATCAGCTATAAAGAAAAACAACCTTAATGGAACTGAGGCTGAACAGCTAAGGTTGAAAGTGTCAGCAGCGTTGTCCCAGGCTAAGGTCCCCCCATCCAACCTCACCATTGAGGAGAGAAAAGCAGTAACGGCACTGAGCAAAGACCACAGCATCACTATCCTTCCAGCAGACAAGGGTAGATGCACAGTTGTTCTCAATACAACTGATTATCAGGCAAAGATCTCTGCATTACTCAGTGACTCTAACACTTATGAAACTCTGAAACGAGACCCTACCAGCGGTTACAAAAAGAAGGTGATAGAATGTCTACAGCAACTACAAAAAGAAGGAGTCATTAGCAAACCACAGTATTACAGGCTTTACCCCCAGGACTCAACCCCCTGCTTATATGGACCCCAAAAATCCATAAAGAAGGGGCCCCGCTCAGGCCCATTGTCAGCAGCATAAACTCGGTCACTTATAACATTGCCAAGCATGTTGCCAATATTCTGGCACCACTGGTGGGAAACACCCCACGCCACATCCAAAACTCCATGGACTTTGTGAACAAAGTCCGAGACCTAAAAATGGATCCAGATGAAACCATGGTGTCTTACGATGTGACTTCCTTGTTCACCTGTATTCCAACCATGGAGGCCTTGGCCACGGTAAGAGAGCGGCTCACACAGGACATTTCCTTACAAAACCGAACAAATCTCAAACCAGACCACATTTGCCAACTTCTGGATTTGTGCCTGAATACCACATATTTCCAGTTTAATGGCATTTTTTACAGACAGAAACACGGCTGTGCCATGGGTTCACCAGTGTCCCCGATTGTGGCAAATCTGTACATGGAGGAGGTAGAGGGCAAGGCGTTGAACTCCTTTAAAGGAGTAACCCCAAGCCATTGGTTCAGATATGTGGACGACACATGGGTTAAGATCAAATCCAAAGAGGTGCAAACTTTTACTGAACATATCAACTCAGTGGACAGAAACATCAAGTTCACCAGAGAGGAAGTTAAAGACAACAGCTTGCCCTTCTTGGACTGTGACGTCCATATGGAGAATGACAGGAGCCTCCACATAGGGGTATACAGAAAACCCACTCACACGGATCAATATCTACTTTTCGACTCTCACCACCCTTTGGAACACAAGCTTGGCGTTATCAGAACACTGCAGCACAGAGCTGATAACGTACCCACTAGCTCACAGGCTCAAGGGGAAGAACGCAAGCACCTGAGAGGCGCCCTCACAACTTGTGGCTACCCCAGCTGGACCTTTGTTAAAACGGCAGCTGCCTCCAGAAAGAAAACCAAAGTGGTTGAGAAAGAAAAAGATAACAGGAGAAACAACATAGTCATCCCATATGTGGCTGGGGTATCAGAGAAACTCAGGAGGATCTTCAACAAACACTGCATCCCTGTGTATTTCAAACCCGGTAACACACTCAGACAGAGACTAGTACATCCGAAGGACAGAACACCACACCACCACAAAAGCAACCTGGTTTATGCTGTCCAATGCAACGAGGAATGCAAAGATCTTTACATTGGAGAAACAAAACAACCACTGCATAAACGCATGGCCCAACACAGGAGAGCTAACTCCTCAGGCCTGGACTCGGCTGTCCACTTACATCTCAAGGAGAAAGCCCACTCCTTTGATGACAGCAATGTCCAAATCTTGGACAGAGAGGACAGATGGTTTGAAAGAGGAGTAAAAGAAGCCATCTATGTAAAAGTGGAGAAACCATCGCTAAACAGAGGAGGGGGTCTGAGACACCACTTATCTCCAATTTACAATGCCGCCCTTTCGTCCCTTCCCAGGAGATTCAACAATCTAACCTCAAAGGACAACTGTTCACACATGGCCCGGTGACCCCAACGACTGTCGTTCAGACTCAATAGAGCACTAACGACGTCGAAACCAACTGCCCACCACCGACTGTCACTCTAACGACGGGCGTGGGCACTTGGAGCACAAAGGGTTTCAGTGACATCATCGGCCTTGTGAGAGGTTAAATACCTGGATCTCCACACCAGTTAGTTGGACCAGTCCCAGCCTGGTCAGATGCGTACATGAACTGATGAAGCCTCTTGGATGAGAGGTGAAACGTCTTCCTAGACAAACAACCAGTCCAGTTGTTTTTGACTGAAATTGCTTTGAGGATAACGATGACCTGGACGAATGAGAACATTCATAGGCTTATTTGTTTTATTTCAGAGAAGGTGTTCCTGCCTCTGTGATACGCAAAACCTCCTGCAGGCGATACAAAATCTCATCCAACATCTGTTAATATTGTTATAATATGTGCAAGAAGCACCCTGCACCGCACGTTCACTCCTACCGATTTTCCCCCCGGTGAATTCACTGACACCACGCTGCGATACTCCCGTGAATTACCAACGCGTCAAGCGGAGAGTGGCGGCTTTTGTGTGACGAGGATGTACGCGGGCTGTAAAATGACGGCTACAAATTGCCCGTCACGTTGAGTTTGAGGCCCATTCAGCCGTAGTGGAGTTGATTTGTGATGTAAAAGAGGGGCTGGGCTAAACAATGTCCTATTGAGCCACACACACTTTTTTTTTTTTAAAGCTGTGGTTACGATTGCTCCTCGGGGGATGCCACTAAGTACCTCTACTGCATGCCGTCTTGTTGCGCTCCTAATGTGCACACTTTATCTGCATTTAATGTATTCTCCTCGCACATACGTTACGCCGTACGTATTTTATTTATCGTATCAGACATGTCGAATGGAGACGGAGGAGATTTTAAAGTGTTCGTTCAGTTGATTTTCTGCCACGGCGAACACATCCACATATGCAGCTGTAAAATGTGTGTTTTTCTTCCCCCGCCTGCTTTGAGTTGACTCCTCTATTTACTTCTTCTCTTCCAGGCTCCAGCTCCCATGGCTTTTCCCATGACCACACCGCAAGTGCCTGTGTATGGAATGGTGAGTGTGTGCGCAGATGCATATAAACACATAAACACATGCTGTTACATTTACATCGCTCATGTACATTTATGAATCATCTGATCTGTGAAATGCCAGAGAACACGGGTCAAGTTCTCAGATTAGAAGCAACATCTTTAAATGTCTTGTTTTGTCTCAGAAATGGTAAAATAATAAATACATAAATATACGCAGAGTTCTTACTGGTGCTGGGAAGATGAAACTGTTAGTTGTCAACTTCTAAATTAACCGGCAACTATTTTGATAATCATTTTTTAAAGAAAAATAATGTCAAAAATCTCTGATTCCAGCTTCTTGAATGTGAATCTTTCTTCGGCTTCTTCCCTCCTATCACAGTAAACTGAATATCTTTGAGTTGTGGACAAAACAAGACATTTGAGGACGTCGTGTTTCCACCATTTTCTGACATTTCCCAGACCAAACAACCCATGGGATATCCCTGAAAACCTTTCAGTTTTAATGAGGTGTTTTCAAGGTTTTAAACAGCGCTTGGACTTTGAATAAACTGCTTGAGATTTAAGCTCTTAAGGATGCAAAGTCGACTGATAAACAGTTGACGCATTTCCCTTCAATAGCATTTGATTTGTTTAGATGAAGACGTGCAATAATCAGCATATTGTATTTACTGTATGTACTGTAGATAAACAGTATGTTATTTACCACGCTGTACACGACGGCACTTTAAATTCTTAAAAATGCACATTGAAGAGTTTTAAAAGTGCTTTAATTTGGATTTGGAAGCGGTTTACACAAACACATCCTCACATTTCAGAAAGCTAGAACCAGTGAAAGATTGTCTGATGATAATTAGATGATTATCAAAATTCCTCCATTAATGTTCAACTCATCAAGTCCCGACTTTGGCTCTGATGCAGATTACACTGATGTGTCTTCTCTCTTTACCGACCTGTTCCCACCTTTCTTACTCCTCCTTCTCTCCCCCGCCAGGTCCCTCCCCAGATGGGTCAGATGGGCGGGGTACCAGTGATGGCTCCTCAGCCAATGATGTACAACCAGCCTGTTCTCAGACCCACCAACCCCTTCGCACCCATGCCCGGAGCCCAGGTCAGCTATCCTGTACTTGTGCATTCATATACACAAAACAACTGAAAAGGTATTTAATAATCCAATCTAATAAAAAGCTATCGGTGTGGCATGCTTCTCCATCTGCTTGCGTATGTATGTATCAACATTTTGTGCATGCGTGGAAGTGAAATTGACAGATTTTGTCTCTTTTATTGGAACGTTTTATTACAATGTGAGTTATTGCGTTGAGTAGCAACAGGTCTGCCGTGTTGATTATGATGCAGATCAGCAGGTCAAAGGATTGAATTCACTTCCTTATATGTATGACCCAGTGTTTCCCAACATTTTTGGGCTTTTGAAGCATGAAAACAAACCATCGTGTACTTGTGACCCATCATCACCACTTGCATGTCAGGTGCAAAACGCATGCATGCCATTCTCGTCCAAGAGTCCAAAAACTGTCATCGCTGTTTCCCCAGCAACACTGTTAAACATTCAATTTAAATTGTCTATTTTATAAAGAATAAGTGCAACATTTCCCAGTGAAGTGAGAAATATAGTTCCTCAGTTTTAATCCTGTGTCCCTGTGTTAAAAAAAAACAACCGCATTAGAGCATTTTACATTTAAATCCCCGTCTCCTCTCTTCAGTTTCAAGTGTTCGACTCATCCTAAACTTAGGGGGCGTTTATTAAAATCCATTAAATCAAATGAGACTCCGGGCGACTAGCTCACCGCGGCCGTTTGTTAGCCAGTACCACCACCAGGCGACACACAGAGTATTATGGAGAGAGATGAAGAGACGTGTGTTTGAATATCAGGCCGGCAGTCTTCTGCTCTGCTCTGCTGTGTGGGAACCGTCAGAGCCCTCTTTAAACGTCTCAGAGTACGGCGCTCAACTCTAAGCCCCGCCCACTTTTTAGCGGGCCAATCAAATGCAAAGAATTTGATTTAAAGCCCTCCTGTAACTGCACACACAGAAGAAATCTGACTTATTCTGCCCTTAAAGCCCAATTGGCTCTTGCAGGGCGAACCTCTGAGCCTGTTTCAGTAGTACAGTTGTAGATGGATAGGTAATTGAAATGATATTTATTGCTTTATAGAGTAAAGCTGTATCACTGACCTGCTTTTGTGTGTTTTGTTGGTGTACCGTAAGGCGTTTCCGTACCTTATGTAACTGATCGAAACCAACAATTTCTCTGTTAACACTCTCTTTCTGTCTATTCAGATGCAGTTTATGTAATCCAGTCGGGGGGGAGGGAAGCAGAGTGCCAAAAGCGAGAAACAAACAAACACACAGCAGAAGAAAACACACACACACGAGGAACGATCAGATGGACGGAGGAACGATTTGATCAAGCTAAAACGACTAAGAGACAGACGGACAGACGACGAGATAACCAACCGACACCAAAAAGCAAGTCGGGAAAGAGGAGAAGATGAGCGGAACAGAGGACGGAGGGATGTGGTGACGAAGGTGTCATCCTGGCTAGTTGTTGTCTGAAACAACTTCTTGTGTGTGTGTGTGTGTGTGTGTGAGTGTGTGTGTGAGTGTGTGTGTGTGTATAGCTTCTTTCTGTTATTGTCAAAGTCTAAAAACCTATCGATGGAGTGATGCTTCAGGAGAGGAAATAAGGATGAGAGGGAAAGATGGCGATGGCGGTGAGAAGAGGGGGTCGCCTCTGCTGCAGAATTAGCTTTATTTCATACTGGTGCTATTTTGTCCCCTCTGGGTTACCGTCCGCCTGCAACGGCAACTTGGAGCAGCACTCAGAAGGGGACGTCTGCGTGTGTGTGTGCGTGTGCCTGTGTGTGTGTGTCAGTTGTTTCAGACAATACCTTCTACAACAGACCTCCTCTCCACCCCCTTCGTTCGCCGTCAACAACTGTCCAATCAGCGAGGGATTTAGAGGCGGATCCTCTCCGAGTGTGTTTCCCGTCATTTCCCCGCTCTGTCCGGGGATATGTTTGTATTTTTCAGTCTGTTTTTTCTTCTGCAGCCTCTCCTGAATGTTAATCGGGGCTTGTACAGCGATTTGTCGAACCATTTGTTGATAGTAGTTGAGCGGTTGTTGTTATGGGTTTTTAAGCTTAAGTCTTTGTTACTCATACTGCATTGTTTTGTTTTTTTTTCCTCTCCCAAAAGCTACAGATACACACAGAGAGGCAGGGATTACAGGTGATGACATGCTAGCACGGTACATGGTTGTGTAACGTCTGTGAACCAAAAAAAAACTAAACACCGGAGAGAGCTACAGTGAAATTCGTCTGTGCATCCTCAAAAAATGTGTGGTGGTGGTGTAGTGACTACGAGCAGGGCCGCAGTAGCTGGTGAGCTAACTGCTAACACACAAGCAAGCCTAACATGCTAGCGCTAGTCCCCCACATTTTCTCTCTGAGCTTCTTACTACTTTCTTCGCACTGTCTTTCCCCGGTAGTTAATTATTTTGTAGCCAAGGTGCTAACTGCTATTGCGCTAGCAAGCCGGCAACATGCTAGCGCTAGTCTGCCACAGTTACTCTCTGAGCTTTTTCCCCTGGTATTTAACTCTCTGGATTTTACGTAATTTAATTTGATAAAAATGAGTGAAAACAAATCTCTCTCAGCTAGCTAGTGTTCAAACTGTTAGTTAGCAAGTTTGCTAGCGGATTTGATAACGGGACAATTAGTTCAGACAGTTTATTTAAAATACTTTTTTTCCAATAAGCATGCTATTCCTGCCTCCAACAGAGGAGGTTAAATCAAACTCAACGGTGCATCACAGCTAAAATCTCTCTCCGTCCCCTAAAATGTCGCGTTGCTTGAATTTGGTCAACGGTAAAAACGTCACCGTTTAATGTGCTGGTGTGACCAGGCATTAATCCAGACCCAATATGACACTTTTACTTGTGGCTGCCTACTCTCTGTAGACGGTAAATAGAATAAATTAGTAGTTTTTCTCATGCCTAAGCAACTGCGGTGTGGTGATTAGCATTGTTAGCATCATTAGCTGCCTGTTAGCACCCGGCTGACCTGTGTGTATCTGTACTTCTTGTCCTCATCAGCCCACCATCAAAGGTTTCTATAGAAATAAGAGCTTTTTGTTTAGGTACACCCTTCTGGCAGATCCACATGATGTGCCAGTGATTGACGACAGCAGCACTGAGTGAATGATTACTGAGTTACGTTGAATTCATGTTAAATTGCACTGAATCAAAGCAAGCGACTTTTAAGTGCGCCTCCGAGAGCCAAAACGACGCTGAGCTTTCGGCGTCACCCTCGCTGACGTGCGGCCCCGGGAAATTTTAGGGATAAAATTTGAGTAAGGGGTTCAGGGCCAGTCCTCAGCCGAAGCATCCGTCACCATGAGTTTGACTGTTGGCGTATTTGTGCATAATGCATCTTTAGCGCGTGTTCATGTGTGTGGTTACGCATTTGTACGTGTATGTTTTCCATTGAGGGCTATTTCTGAGGGTCACGTTGTGTCAAATTTCGAGCCAAATTTTGAGCCAGCGAGTTTGACACGAAATGTGCTTTTTTTTTCTTTCCTGTTTTTGTTTTTGTAAAAATCGAAATTTTGTCGCAAAATGCACATGCAAAAATTTTGCACTGAAGTGACTATCCTGCCGTACGTCGAGCTGTCGCCGGTTCTCCTGGCGCGAACAAAAACAAGTTGAGAAAGAGATTTGAAGTTTGTAGAAATCGTTTGAGGTTTTACGAAAACACCTTTGTCTAGTTAACCAGCCACTTTGGCAGATGACGGAAAATACGTTTCTCTGCCGAACTAACAATGACCTTGAAACTTTTTTGTAGTCCCGACCCCGTCCCGGTCCTGCGTCCACATCCCGGTGATAGTCCACATGAAATCTCTAACTCTCGCTTCAGTCTCTCGACTCTGTCTAGTTGGTCTATCTCTAGAATGCTTTTTTAGCCTGCTTCGTCACCGTTTGGTTTGTGTAGATATGTAAACAAAAACAAAAAAAAAAGTAATAATAACCAGTGTCTGTCTAGATCGTCTGCTCCCGCCCATCGCTGTGCTGTCGCTGTTGGATAGATATTGCTCTTAGACGCTTCTTGTCGCAGTCTTGTGTTAGCGTAGCCTCTCTTCATAGTATCCTCCTTAAAGACGCCCTCCAGCAGTAGGTTTCCCACCTTGCCCTCGCCTCCGCCAGTGTCTAGTAACTATAGCTCTATTATCTCTCTTGGTGTCTCCGTCTTTAAGCCGTAGACGAAACCCCTTCGGAGGCTTTCTCGGGCTTTGTGGTTCCGCTTCTTCTCTAGCTTTGAGCTCTCTCTTCTCGCTGTTCGCGTCGCTCCAGTGTCGGGTTAGATAAAGAGGTCCTCGTCTTTCTTTTTTTATCCCTCAGCCATCTCCGCCTCTCGTTACGATGTCAGCGGCCTACAAACGGCCAATCGGATGCTTGGATATCCAGGTCTTTTTGTGAGGAATGAAATACTTTGTTGGCTTTTAGGGTAGCTGTTCTTATCAATCCCTGTACTTTGTCTGTGGTTAGGCAGATGGTTGAGGTTAGCCATTGACCTTGAGTGGTTGGGGTCAGGGGTAAGGACCTGAATGTGCAAGCACGGACTCCAGGCCTATGCTACGCTATGCTATGCTATGCTATGCTATGCTATGCTCTGCAATGCAATGCGTGCCTTGCCAAGAAAAGCACAGGGATTCATAACGATGCATAGGAAAGACATAAAACAAGTCAAGTACGGTCCGTAGTCCAGCCAGGTTTTGGAAAGGTGGGCTTTAGCTGAACGCTAATAGATTTCAGCAGCAGCTTTAAAAGTTCGTCTGCTCATCTCCTAAAGTTTACTAAATAGGAAAAATGTGGCGAGTAGCAAGGGAAGCCACGCATCACTTGGCCAGGTAAAAGATTCGACCCCTGATAGTAAGGAAAACCTGTAGCTTGTAAAAAACGAACTCCCCGTTAGCCTCAAACTGAATCAACGTGTGAACTCCCTGTGTCCTAAACTGTGGACTCCCAACAGGGTACCCTTTTTTTTGGCTTCCAACTTGGACTCTCATTAGACTCATTTCTTAATGGATGTGTCCACTTTGGCACCGAAAGCTAGTTCCAATTACGGCTCCTACTTTACTTCGTGGGACAGCTGTCTTTGCGTCGCTTAATGTGACGGTGATGAATTGGCGCTTCAGAAAGAGACGCTAACGTCAACGTCCGCAACGTGGCACCGGTCCAGACTTCAGGTCATCGTGGATCCTATCAGGCCTTAAATGCAGAGCCCATAAATCCCTGATGTGTTTGTAATGACCTCTTCAGAATACGAAATGCTTCAGTGTGAAGGACGGTGAAGTCCGTGGCAGGGTGTTTACTTCTGCTTTCGCCACTTTACCAAACTCCAAACAGTTTTTCCCTCCAAACTAAATCCACTTTGATGTTCTCGATGGGTCTTTAAGTTTTCTCCGCATGGAATCCAGTCCCTCCCGTTGCGATGAGATTGTCAGCGTGTCTCAAGTGCTTTTCTTCCCAAAGTCGTCATCAAATGTCGTGGGACAGAGCGGAGAACATGGCGAGACTACCGCGTAAACCGCCGCTGGGTCGTCTCCTTCGCGTCGACGCAACTGCCAGTACTTATCGAAGCTTTCATCATGTAGGTGATTTAGGTTTGTTGAGGGGTTTCAGCCGAGCATGCGGGCTCTTTCTTTTTCCGCAACTCCCTTCCTTCAAATTCAGACGCTTTCCCACTTCTCACAGCTGAGAGTTTCCCAGGACGACCGCAGTTATTGTGTTTTTTCGGAGTCGGCTGGTCCGATCGGGATCAGACCGGGCGAACCTCGCGGCTTAAGTTTCCCTCAACTTTTCAAAAAGCTGCTACCGCCTCTCTGCGCCGTTGTAGCATGAATCCACGGTGGAGAGGGATACGCGGATAAACGTTGATGTCATATTAAAACCGTCTGCTCTCTGCTACGGCCGAGTGTTGTGAAGCGTTCAGAGGGCAGACCTTCTCTCTGGTCGAGCCATCTCTCTCTCTCCCTCTCTCTCTCTCTCTCTCTCTCTCTCTCTCTGGGGTCGGCGAGTGCATGGTCGTATCGTTGTCGATGTTCGTTGTCTCTTTTCTCTCTCCCTAAAACAAGCATGACAAGACAGTGACGGTGATGACGAAGATAAATCCTGTCCCCCTTTGTCGTCGTCCCCCTCCCCGTTTTTAAAACCGTCGTTGTCAGGCGACCGTTTTTCCGTCCGCGACAGGGAGCGGATCCGTTTGTACCGTCGACAAAACGAGCCGCTGTAGCAAAAACAACCCAACAAGGAGCGCCAAACTTCCTCTCCCAAAGATGTCACATTTGTTACTCGCAGCACAGATTTGTCCCTGTTTTGGATTCTCAAGTGTCGGGGGGCGGGAAAGAGAAGTTTAAAGTGTCTAAAAAATAAAAAAAACACCCCAAAAACGAAACAAAGACGGCTAAATTCCCTCGTTTCTGTCGGCGAGCTCGTCGGTGTGTCGAGTCCAAGATCTCTCGTGCACGTTCTGTTTTTTCTACATCTGTGTTTTTTGGTATGGAGAACCCTCGGATTGCTGCCTCATTATTCTGTATATAACGAAATGCACACACACACACGCACACACACACACTCTCTCACACACACACACACGGAGCTTAAACACATACTCTCATAATCTGAAACCGCGTTATTTTTCCATTTACTCTCGTTCTTTTTCTGAAACGTGGAAGAGGTTCGCGTTCTTACAGCAGTATATAGGTGTGATTACGCCTCAGTGGGGGGGGCGGGGGGGCGGGCTCAAACTAACGGACGGACGGTGCAGATCTCCAGGGCTGCAGACCTCCCTGTACATCAGGATCAGCCATGAATTCTCAACGATGCCAAATGTTTCTTTTGTTTCGAGCAGAGTACATCTTTTTAACCCGTCTCTCTCTCTCTCTCTCTCTCTCTCTCTCTCTCTCTCTCTCTGTCTCTCTCTCTCTCTGTCTCTCTCTCTCTCTCTCTCTCGTCTCTGTCTCCTCCCCCGCATCTCTTTGTACATTTTTTTATTTCTATTTATTTAAAGCAGAAATATATGGATTGTATCAAGCATGGAAAGGCAAAAACAAATGTTACAAAACAAAACAACAAAAAAAATCACAGGCTTTTATTTTACAGCAGTATATTTGTTTATTATAGGGATCTGTTTCTCTCTCTCTTTTTTTTTGTTTTTGGAAGAAATAAAAAGTCATTTTCCATTCCTAAACCCTTCGTCTGTTTGGTTTTTCTTGACCCTGAAGGAGCCGCGGCCTCGACCCACGGCTCAAACCTCCGGGAAAAAGTCAACAAACCCTTTAAAATGGACTTTAGAGTCTGAGGTGATCAGAACTCAAGGCCCTGAAGTGTCAAACTGTGTGTCTTGTGGTTTTTAATTGCAGCGCCAGAGGCTCTGAATGTTTTTATCTGCTTAAATAGAGCCTCTCTATCCCATGTTTCACCCATCCAGTATGAATTTCATCAGTTTTATATTTTACTACAACATTAATTATGGATTTCATTCTGACTGGCATGTTTTCATTCATTCATTCATTCATCTTCAACATTGTTTATTCAGAGGGAGAAAATGATTGCTTTACATTCGTTAACACTAACATCTACTTGCAAGAACCAGTCGGGTTCGTCAATGTTGGGACGCAGCGGTGATCCAAATCAGGGGCGTCAAACATGCGGCCTGTGGGCACAGACGTGTAAGTCTGTCTACTCTACTCTGTCTACATGGGAGCAAGACGCCCAAAAGGGTCTACTTTCAGTCATTTTGTTGTGATTTTGTTTCCCACTGTGGTCATTGTATGTCCATTATTTTGTGGTGTAGGTCATTTTATATCTTTTTGTGCTGGTTTTGTATCAATTTCTTGTCATTTTGTGCTGGTTTTGCATTTATTTGTAATCGTTTTGCATCATTTTTGGTGGTTTTGCATCGATTTTTAGTCGTTTTGCATCTATTTTTAATCATTTTGCATCTTTTTGTGCTGATTTTGCATCGATTTTTAGTCGTTTTGCATCTATTTTTAATCATTTTGCATCTTTTTGTGCTGATTTTGCATCTATTTTTAGTAATTTTGTATCTTTTTGTGCTGGTTTTGCATCTATTTTTAATCATTTTGCATCTTTTTGTGCTGATTTTGCATCTATTTTTAGTAATTTTGTATCATTGTGGTGGTTTTGCAATTATTTTTAATCATTTTGCACCTTTTTTGATGGTTTTGCATCTATGTGTGGTTGTTTTGCATCTATTTTTAGCCTTTTTGCATCTTTTGTGGTTGTTTTGCATCTATTTTTAGTCATTTTGCATCTTTTTTGGGTGGTTTTGCATTTATTTTTAGTCATTTTGCATCTTTTTTGCTGGTTTGCAGAGACATTTTACATTCCTGTCTTCATATTATTTCTGTTGTTTTCTCTTATGTTTTGTCACATTGTGGTCATTAGTCATATTTTTAGCTGTTATGTAATTGTTTATCAGTAATGAGGCAAACCTGGAGCAGAAAGGTGTTTCCTGAGCTGCGTTTGTGTACTTTGGTCCCTAATATCCATCATCCTGAGGACACACAGAGAAACAAATGACCGTGCAGCGACTGCAGGTGGTTCAGCAATAAATAAATCACTCCAGACAAAACACTGCTGTTTGTCAGGCTCAGTACGACTCTGAGTGATATATCTCCAACTAAGAACCATTTAATCAAAACCGTTGAAATACGACCAAATAAATCACCTCTGGCATCTGCGAGAGCCTCTCGATGTGACCGTGGAGCAGAAGTACACAAACCGTTTCATTATTCAGAGCTCAGTGGGCGTCTGGAGGTGGGAACCTGCATCTTTAATCCCTCACCGTGGGAGCGCCGGCCCTGGAACCAAATCAGACCAGGCTCATGGAAATGTTTCAGATCAACATGTCACAACAGGCAGGGATACACAAGTGTGAGTGTGTGTGTGTGTGTATATATACATGTGTACACAAAAACAGGAAACAATAACTACGCACTGGAGATGTGTTTTATGTTTTATTAAAGTTTTCCCATCGTTTGTAGAGTAGATGGGATGTTTCACAGGTGTGTCTTAAAGCTGCTATGTGGAATCTGTTGATTGTGGCGCCCCCTGTGGACAGAAGCGGCGGGGTTCACACCTTTTGTCGTCAAGATCTTAATCTGGCTTTGTTTTGGAAACTGGAGAAAGAAAAAGGCAGCTAGTTCTTTTCAATTATTTAAATTTATTGCAATTCAATTTCATTTATAGTGGCAAATCATAACCAAAGTTATCTCAGGACACTTTACAGAGTAGGTAAAGACCACACTCTGTGACTTATTTATGATTTACAGAGACACAACAATTCCCCCGTAGAGTACGGTGACGTTGAAAACCTTCACTATAACAGACAGGAACGTCAGACAGACCCAGCTCTGTGGAGGACGCACATCTGTCTGCACCGGAGAGAGGAAGAAAAGGAGAGAGAGAGAGAAAAGACGGACAGATGGACAGAGAGAGACAAAGACAGACACACTTCCAGAGATGCAGCAACTATAATAATATCTATAGTAATGTGAATATGACTCATATGTTAAGACAGTTAATACAGCAGAATAGTAGAAACAAGCACAGCTGAGGTGATAGACTATGAAAATGATAATTATGGTGGCAAACATGATCAATGATGAGTAGTGGCAGTAGCAGCTACGATACAACGAGACATACCACTGATGGTGCCTCTATGGCTACAGTGACAGTACATATGAGTAATAGTTATAGTAGTAGCAGGAAGCAACAACAACAACAACAACAGGCCTGTGATCCGTCCTGACGGCACTGGATCCAGTAAGACAGAGTGACAGGAGTCCACGAGTCGTCTCCGTCCTGTTGTGGCGGCTGCCGGGGACACAGCTTGTGACAGGCGACGCTCACCAGGAGGAATGTGAAACCCCCACCCTCAGATAAGTTTTGACAGCTGTAAATAGAGAGAGAGAGGAGGGAGCTGCTATTTTTATCTTTCATTCAGCCAGAGAGAGAGAGAGGGAGGGAGGGAGGGAGGCCTTCTTTCTTTCTCTCTGCTCTCTCCAGAAGACCATCTCACCTTCTGGATCTTTCCTCTCCTGCCTGTAGTTGGAGAAACTTCTGGAGCTCCGCGCCGCAGCTTTTAAGACCCCAGGAGGGACACTTCTGCAGACCGGAGCCAACATGACCCTGCTGTGCTACAACAAAGGCTGTGGACTCAAGTACGAGGCCGACCAGAACAAGGACGGTAAGATCCGGTCTGCTGTTGGTTTCACTTCTAATTCAAGTATGCAGTCAAGTGTGGGTTTGTCGTGAAGCCTCAGTGACAGACACAAAAGCCTGGAGTTCAACTTGGGAGTGTACAGTGTTCAATTAAGTTCATCTTTGTAACATCTGAGCTGAAATAGCACATTCAAAGCCTGTTACAGTTAAACGCAAACTGATTTATGGACTATTTTCCCTCATTTCCTGAAAAAAAATCACATTTTTATTCAGATTTTACAAATAAGTGTAATCTGAGATTTGGGTTTATGTCTGCTTTCCTTTGAAAAAGGGTTCTTGGGACCAAATTTGTTGCACTAATTTGGATTTTGCGCATTACAAAGAGACGGCACAAGTGAGCAGGGATACATTTGAGTGTTCAAACTGACTTTCCTGGATACAAAGACAGACTCTGGGTCTGAGTTTACTTCCAAAAGCTGGCACAAACAACCAAGTGTTGCTTTATTGTGACGTTGAGGAGGTTGTGTCGTTATTGTCACATGTATTGTGTGAGTGTGAGAGACGGTTGGAGTCCAGCGTGCACGGTGAAACAGGCCTCGTGTCTCTGGGAGCAAGAGACCGCTATCTCTCTAGCAACCGACTTCCTTTTATGGGACTCAACTCTGGTGACCCCCGTGAACAGCTGGTCCCCACCCTGCCGTGTGTGTGTGAGTGTGTGTGTGCGTGCGTGTGTGTGTGTGTGTGTGTGTGTGTGTGTGTGTGTGTGTGTGTGTGTGTGTGTGTGTGTGTGTGTGTGTGTGTGTGTGTGTGTGTGTGTGTGTGTGTGTGTGTGTGTGTGTGTGTGTGTGTGTGTGTGTGTGTGTGTGTGTGTGTGTGTGTGTGTGTGTGTGTGTGTGTGTGTATGTATGTGCGTGCGTGCATGCGTGTGTGTGTGTTTTACCTGTCTTGTCAAAGTTGTGGTCGATTCACTTTCCAATCAAAATGTAAATTCTCTTTTTTGACGAAGTATAAGAAGGATATTATTGCGACAGGTGTGTGTGTGCGTGTGTGTGTGTGTGTGCGCGTGTGTGTGTGCGTGTGTGTGTACAGACTGACGTTTTCTTTTTCCTCCAAACAGACTCCTGTGTCTTCCATCCAGGTGTCCCCATCTTCCACGATGCCCTGAAGGTAAAACTAATACAAAAGCACAAAAATAAACAAAAACACTTTTATTTTGCTAATTTGTGTGTGTGTGTGTGTGTGTGTGTGTGTGTGTGTGTGTGTGTGTGTGTGTGTGTGTGTGTGTGTGTGTGTGTGTGTGTGTGTGTGTGTGTGTGTGTGTGTGTGTGTGTGTGTGTGTGTGTGTGTGTGTGTGTGTGTGTGTGTGTGTGTGTGTGCTTCTGCAGGGCTGGTCCTGCTGCAGGAAAAGGACAACGGACTTCTCAGAGTTTCTCTCCATTAAGGTAAAGAAAAACACGTCTGCAGGAAAGAAAGAAAGAAAGAAAAGAGAGTTGGAAATGTTCAGAATCAAATGGAAGTGAAACTTTACTCAGCCACTTAGCCAGGTGAGGTGGTTCAGGATCATCTGGTAAGGATGAACCCTGGGCACCTCCCTAGGGAGGTGTTCCAGGCACGTCCAGCTGGGAGGAGGCCTCGGGGAAGACCCAGGACCAGGTGGAGAGATTAGATCTCCACACTGGCCTGGGAACGCCTCAGGATCCCCCAGTTAGAGCTGGTTAATGTGGCCCGGGAAAGGGAAGTTTGGGGTCCCCTGCTGGAGCTGCTTCTCCCGTGACCCGACCCCGGATAAGAGGTTTTCATGACCCAGCTTTCATGACCATTCAGGTCTCCATTGGAAACTCATCAGGACGGTTTCTTTAACAAACAGGATGAATAATTGCCGACAGCCATGTTCATATGAGCACCTGAGTATCGTTTGAACTTGGAATAATGTTTCACCATAGTAAGGGACAACGCGGTGCAGGAGCTGCAGACATTCTCCTCTGTGATGGATTTTACTGGTTAGGGTTAGGGTTAGGGGTTAGGGTTGAGGTTGGGGGTTAGGGTTGGGGTTAGGGGTTAGGGTTAGGGTTAGGGTTGGGGTTAGGGTTAGGGTTGGGGTTAGGGTTGGGGTTGGGGGTTAGGGTTGGGGTTGGGGGCTGGGGTTGGGGTTGGGATTAGGGTTAGGGCTGGGGTTGGGGTTGGGTTTGGGGTTGGGGTTAGGGTTGGGGTTGGGGTTAGGGTTAGGGCTGTGGTTGGGGTTAGGGTAAGGGTTAGGGTTGGGGTTAGGGTTAGGGTTAGGGTTGGGGTTTTGTTGTTAGGGTTAGGGTTGGGGTTAGGGTTGGGGTTGGGGTTAGGGTTGGGGTTTGGATTAGGGTTAGGGTTGGGGTTAGGGTTGGGGTTAGGGTTAGGGTTGGGGTTAGGGTTGGGATTAGGGTTGGGGTTAGGGTTAGGGTTGGGATTAGGGTTGGGATTAGGGTTAGGGTTGTGGTTGGGGTTAGGGTTGGGGTTGGGTTTAGGGTTGGGGTTAGGGTTGGATTAGGGTTAGGGTTGGGGTTAGGGTTAGGGTTGGGGTTAGGGTTGGGGTTGGGGTTAGGGTTAGGGTTGGGGTTGGGTTTAGGGTTGGGATTAGGGTTAGGGTTGGGGTTAGGGTTGGGATTAGGGTTAGGGTTGGGATTAGGGTTAGGGTTGGGGTTAGGGTTAGGGTTGGGGTTAGGGTTGGGGTTAGGGTTGGGGTTAGGGTTAGGGTTAGGGTTAGGGTTAGGGTTGGGGTTGGGGGTTAGGGTTGGGGTTGGGGTTAGGGTTAGGGTTGGGGGTTAGGGTTAGGGTTAGGGGTTGGGGGTTAGGGTTAGAGTTAGGGTTGGGGGTTAGGGTTAGGGTTGGCGTTGGGGGTTAGGGTTAGGGTTGGGGTTGGGGGTTAGGGTTGGGGTTAGGGGTTGGGGGTTAGGGTTAGGGTTGGGGTTAGGGTTAGGGTTGGGGTTAGGGTTGGGGTTGGGGGCTGGGGTTGGGGTTGGGATTAGGGTTAGGGCTGGGGTTGGGGTTGGGTTTGGGGTTAGGGTTGGGGTTGGGGTTAGGGTTAGGGTTGGGATTAGGGTTAGGGCTTGGGTTTTGTTGTTAGGGTTAGGGTTGGGGTTAGGGTTGGGGTTGGGGTTAGGGTTGGGGTTTGGATTAGGGTTGGGGTTAGGGTTGGGGTTAGGGTTAGGGTTGGGGTTAGGGTTAGGGTTGGGGTTAGGGTTGGGGTTGGGGTTAGGGTTAGGGTTGGGATTAGGGTTGGGGTTAGGGTTAGGGTTGGGATTAGGGTTAGGGTTGGGGTTGGGGTTAGGGTTAGGGTTGGGATTAGGGTTGGGGTTAGGGTTGGGGTTAGGGTTAGGGTTGGGGTTAGGGTTAGGGTTGGGGTTAGGGTTAGGGTTGGGATTAGGGTTGGGGTTAGGGTTGGGGTTAGGGTTAGGGTTTGGATTAGGGTTAGGGTTGGGGTTGGGTTTAGGGTTGGGATTAGGGTTGGGGTTAGGGTTAGGGTTGGGATTAGGGTTAGGGTTGGGGTTGGGGTTGGGGTTAGGGTTGGGGTTAGGGTTAGGGTTGGGGTTGGGGTTAGGGTTGGGGTTAGGGTTGGGGTTGGGGTTAGGGTTGGGGTTAGGGTTGGGGTTGGGGGTTAGGGTTGGGGTTAGGGCTGGGGTAGGGGTTGGGATTAGGGTTAGGGCTGGGGTTGGGGTTGGGGTTAGGGTTGGGGTTAGGGTTAGGGTTGGGGTTAGGGTTAGGGTTGGGGGTTAGGGTTGGGGTTGGGGTTTGGGCTGGGGTTGGGGTTAGGGTTGGGATTAGGGTTAGGGCTTGGGTTTTGTTGTTAGGGTTAGGGTTGGGGTTAGGGTTGGGGTTGGGGTTAGGGTTGGGGTTTGGATTAGGGTTGGGGTTAGGGTTGGGGTTAGGGTTAGGGTTGGGATTAGGGTTGGGGTTAGGGTTGGGGTTAGGGTTGGGATTAGGGTTAGGGTTGGGGTTGGGGTTAGGGTTAGGGTTGGATTAGGGTTTGGATTAGGGTTGGGGTTAGGGTTGGGGTTAGGGTTAGGGTTGGGGTTAGGGTTAGGGTTGGGGTTAGGGTTAGGGTTAGGGTTGGGATTAGGGTTGGGGTTAGGGTTAGGGTCGGGATTAGGGTTAGGGTTGGGGTTGGGTTTAGGGTTGGGATTAGGGTTAGGGTTGGGGTCAGGGTTAGGGTTGGGATTAGGGTTAGGGTTGGGGTTGGGGTTAGGGTTAGGGTTAAGGTTAGGGTTGGGGTTGGGGTTAGGGTTGGGGTTGGGTTTAGGGTTGGGATTAGGGTTAGGGTTAGGGTTGGGATTAGGGTTGGGGTTAGGGTTAGGGTTGGGGTTAGGGTTGGGGTTGGGGTTAGGGTTAGGGTTAGGGTTGGGATTATGGTTGGGGTTAGGGTTAGGGTTGGGGTTAGGGTTGGGGTTAGGGTTAGGGTTGGGGTAAGGGTTGAGGTTAGGGTTAGGGTTCTGGTTAGGGTTGGGGTTAGGGTTAGGGTTGGGGTTAGGGTTGGGGTTAGGGTTGGGGTTGGGATTAGGGTTAGGGTTGGGGTTAGGGTTAGGGTTGGGTTTAGGGTTGGGATTAGGGTTAGGGTTGGGATTAGGGTTAGGGTTGGGGTTAGGGTTAGGGTTGGGGTTAGGGTTGGGGTTAGGGTTGGGGTTGGGTTTAGGGTTGGGATTAGGGTTAGGGTTGGGGTTAGGGTTGGGGTTAGGGTTGGGGTTGGGGTTAGGGTTGGGGTTGGGGTTAGGGTTGGGCTTAGGGTTAGGGCTGGGGTTGGGGTTAGGGTTAGTGTTGGGGTTAGGGTTGGGGTTAGGGTTGGGATTAGGGTTGGGGTTAGGGTTAGGGATTAGGGTTGGGGTTAGGGTTAGGGTTGGGGTTGGGGTTAGGGTTTGGGTTAGGGTTGGGGTTAGGGTTAGGGTTGGGGTTAGGGTTGGGGTTAGGGTTGGGGTTAGGGTTGGGGTTAGGGTTGGGGTTAGGGTTGGGATTAGGGTTGGGGTTAGGGTTAGGGATTAGGGTTGGGGTTAGGGTTAGGGTTGGGGTTGGGGTTAGGGTTAGGGTTGGGGTTAGGGTTGGGGTTAGGGTTGGGGTTAGGGTTGGGATTAGGGTTAGGGTTTGGGTTGGGGTTAGGGTTGGGGTTAGGGTTAGGGCTGGGGTTAGGGTTGGGGTTAGGGTTAGGGCTGGGGTTGGGGTTAGGGTTAGTGTTGGGGTTAGGGTTGGGGTTAGGGTTGGGATTAGGGTTGGGGTTAGGGTTAGGGTTGGGGTTAGGGTTAGGGTTGGGGTTAGGGTTAGGGTTGGGGTTAGGGTTGGGGTTAGGGTTAGGGTTGGGGTTAGGGTTGGGGTTAGGGTTGGGATTAGGGTTAGGGTTGGGGTTGGGGTTAGGGTTTGGGTTAGGGTTGGGGTTAGGGTTGGGGTTAGGGTTAGGGCTGGGGTTAGGGTTGGGGTTAGGGTTAGGGTTGGGGTTGGGGTTAGGGTTAGGGTTGGGGTTAGGGTTGGGGTTAGGGCTGGGGTTGGGGTTAGGGTTAGGGCTGGGGTTGGGGTTAGGGTTGGGGTTAGGGTTGGGGTTAGGGCTGGGGTTAGGGTTGGGGTTAGGGTTGGGGTTGGGGTTAGGGTTGGGGTTAGGGTTGGGGTTAGGGTTGGGGTTGGGGTTAGGGTTGGGGTTAGGGTTAGGGCTGGGGTTAGGGTTAGGGTTAGGGTTGGGGTTGGGGTTGGGGTTGGGGTTGGGGTTGGGGTTAGGGTTGGGGTTAGGGTTAGGGCTGGGGTTAGGGTTAGGGTTAGGGTTGGGGTTGGGGTTGGGGTTAGGGTTTAAGGGTTAGGGTTAGGGTTGGGGTTAGGGTTAGGTATGGGGTTAGGGTTAGGGTTTAGGGTTAGGGTTAGGGTTAGGGTTGGGATTAGGGTTGGGGTTAGGGTTGGGGTTGGGGTTAGGGTTAGGGTTGGGGTTAGGGTTAGGGTTGGGGTTAGGGTTGGGATTGGGGTTGGGGTTGGGGTTAGGATTTTCCAATGTGCACGTTTCTGTTCTGGAGATTATGCAAATGAGCACATTCATATTTAATCAGATAAAGCCTCATTTGCATATTTAAACATACAATTTCAGAAAACTCGTGATACAAAGAATCATCGTCTTAATGTTTAGCTTTAAAAGAGGTGAACGTTTCAGATCCGGTGCAGGTTTTCCTCTTCAATCCAGACCGAGGTGACCTGATCTGGGTTTTTCCCGTACGCAGGGATGCACCCGCGGGCGCCACAGCAACGACAAGCCCGCAGAGCCTCTGCGGCCGGAGGTGTCATCAGATAAAGGCGAGATGAAACACACCAACGGGGAAGAGATAATCTACCAGGGCCCCAAATCTGCTGAGACACTGCAGAAAGAGAGACCCAGGTGTGTGTGTGTGTGTGTGTGTGTGTGTGTCTGTGTGTGGTCTGTGTGTGTGTGTGTGTCTGTGTGTGGTCTGTGTGTGTGTGTGTGACTGAAGATTTGTCCTTTTAAATCTGAAAGATAACTGGAAGTGTCGTCCTGTCAGCGACGTGCACGTAGCTGCGTCTGTGTTCAGTCACAGAGGTCAGGATGAGGTCACCTGGATGAATGATTTAGTGAATAACAACGCGCGTCAGTCCTGTGTGTGTGTGTGTGTGTGTGTGTCTGTGTGTGTGTCTGAGCTGTTCATTCCCCACATTTTGTGTTAACATGAATGTGTGTGTGTGTGTTTTTATGTGCAGTTCAGAGGAGCCGAAGATCAAACTGCCCCAAAAAGTGTCTGCATCGCTGACGCAGGTGCTGGAGAAGCTGGACATCAGCACCAAGGCTGACAATCAGAAGAAAGGTGTGTGTGTGTGTGTCTCTGTCTGTCTGTGTGTATTTAATCTGTGTAATTCTGCGTATTTCTGCTTATATGGATGTCTGGTGTCCGCTTATGTGTTTGTGTAAGTTTGTGTAAATGTGTAAGTTTGTGTAAATGTGTGTTTGCTGCAGAAGTTTGTATTTCTGTATAAATCTTAGTGCAGAATTGGATCCTTAATTAATTTTCCTTAAAACAAAGAATGTTTCGACCTTTTTTCGAGGAGGAATCTGTAGAAAACAGTAAATTTGATTTCAGAAACATTTCCGTGTGCTGTTGAGATTTTCTTCACTTCTTTTTTTAAGAAAATAAAACGTCAGGTGCCGACAAAACTGACTTCATAAGAAAGATATACATTTATTTCTTCTTCTTCTTCTTGTCTTTATGTTCTGACAGAGAGTCAAACGGTCATGATCGGGACCCGGTGCAAGAACGCAGGATGCAAAACAGTGAGTGACTCTATTATTATTATTATTTATTATCATTTCATTTTATTTTGTAGGCAACCTCTGTGACTGTAACAGCTGATATCTGACTTCAACAACACACACATCTATAGCTGCCTAACATCACAGGCTGCTCAGCAACATTCCTGTGCTTCAGTGTTGTAAAGCTAAATAACAGCTCCATCTAGTGGACGGAACAGGTAACAACACACATGACACAGTACTGTACTTAGAGTATATAAGTATATAAGTACACTTTATCACCTATGGGACCTGTAAGATGTCAGTGGTGGAGCACCAATAATTACATTTACTCAACAACTGCACTTAAATGCAGATTTGAGATGCTTGTACTTTACTTACTTCCTGTTATTTCCACTTTATGTCACTTTTTATGTTTTCAGTTTTTACTCCACTGCGTTTCCAAAGGAAATACTGTAATATTTATTTACACAATGAGCAAAACGTTGATATTTTGGGCTACTTTCATTTCTTAACACGTCTTCTGTCAGACCATGAAGAGAAAGCAACCAAAAGACACGTTTAGGAGTTTAGTTTGACTTCACTTTGTCTGTTTCTACTAAGGTAAAACCATTAAACGCACAATTCTGGAAATGCTTTTTATTTCCTCACTGAGACAAAAAAAATCTCCACTTCAGCAGCTCTTACATACACAGAACCTTCCAGTTTGGTTCCCACCTATACTCTGAAGCTTTTTACAGAGGGGTGTGTCTGTTTATCATTCATAAGAGGAAGAATTATTACTTTATTAATCCCGCAAGGGGAAATTCTATTTATTCACTCTGTTATTATTCATGTTACACACACACACAGGCCCGAAATACACACACATGCACAAACAGGACCTATATACATGCAATAATGGAGAGATGTCAGAGCGAGGAGGCTGCCAATGGCTCAGCGCCCCGAGCAGGGTTCGTGTTCGGTGTCTTGCTCAACAGCACCTCTGCAGTGCTCAGGAGATGAACCGGCACCTGTCCAGCCACCAGTCCACGCTCCACAACGACTTCGTTAGTATTCCATTGAGTCTTAACGACAGTCGTTGGAGACACAGGAGGCCATTTGTGAACAGTTGTTCTTTGAGGTTAGATTGTTGAATCTCCTGAAGGGATGAAAGGGCAGCATTGAAAAGTAATAGCAAGAGTCGTCTGTAATCCTGATGCTTAAGAAACACCACACTGAAACACAGGGCAGACGTGACTGGTGACCTTATGGCGTGACTGGTGACCATGACTGAGGCGTGAGAAGGGACCGTAATCTGCTCCACATCATCCATCATCTCCTCTTCACGTCTTCTGATCATCAGCGTTGTGTTTGTGTGTTCCAGGCCTACCAGGGCCCGGAGACGGACACGGAGGTCTGCACGCACCACCCCGGAGGCCCCGTCTTCCACGAGGGGTAAAACGCGCACGGAGACACCGACCGCTGCATGTTTCCTCTTCTGCACTGCGGCTAGTACAAAAGGCATTACGCACAATCCACTGTAACACAAATCATTACAATAATATTATCATATCCCTTTCTTTTTCTTTTGCATGACTCTTTTCAAACCATAATTAGATTTCTACCAAGAGGAAACGTAAAAACAACACAAACTGAAGGCCGTGTGAACAAAGCAAGAAACATAAAAGCGAAATAATGAATTAAAAATGAGTAATTCAGATCAAATCTGCGATATAGAAAAATACGTTAGAAGTGAATTAAACTGCAACTGCTCTTTGAGTTGCACATACAGGCTGACAAACACAACATTCAAGTGTTTTGAAGTGCTCAAGATTGATACATAGATTGACACATTCAAGTTTAGGTTAGTCATGACCGGAAGAACGAGGTCACGGGTACAAGCGGGCGACATGTGTTTCCTCAGGAGGGGGTCTGGAGTCTCCCTTAGAGAGAGGGGGAGAAGTTCAGCATCCGTGAGGAACTCGGAGTAGAGCCGCTGCTTCTTTGCGTTGAAAGGAGCCAGTTGAGGTGGTTCAGGATCATCTGGTAAGGATGAACCCTGGGCGCCTCCCTAGGGAGGTGTTCCAGGCACGTCCAGCTGGGAGGAGGCCTCGGGGAAGACCCAGGACCAGGTGGAGAGATTAGATCTCCACACTGGCCTGGGAACGCCTCAGGATCCCCCAGTTAGAGCTGGTTAATGTGGCCCGGGAAAGGGAAGTTTGGGGTCCCCTGCTGGAGCTGCTACCCCCACGACCCGACCCCGGATAAGAGGCTGAAGATGAGATGAGATGAGACGTTTAGGTTTGAAACCAGAACTTTGTTGCCTCTTATTCGTCCCCTTTCTGCAGAAAGAAAGCATCATTTTGGTTGTTTACAGCACGAAAACATCAAATTTAATGTGACAATGACGTGCAGAAGTCAGTCTACTGTTCAAACTGGATGTAATGTGTAAGAATATGTGATTTACCACAGCTGTAAAGTGCTGGAAAAGCTTGAAAATACACCTGGAAATGCTTGAAAAGTGCTTGATTTTGACTTTGGAAAAAGTGCAGCAAGCAACCCTGATATATACGAGCATCAGTGTCCACTATGGAGCCTGTGAGCAAGGCACCTAAAGGTCCCGTGTATAAAGTTTTACATGTTTGAATCGTGTTTTACTGCCAATGAGCAAACGGGTTTTTAAGCAACTAGAAGAAGAAGAAGGAGAAGAAAAAGAAGAAGGAGCAGAAGGAGCAGAAGGAGAAGGAGGAGAAGAAGAAGGGGAAGAAGAAGGAGAAGAAGAATAGAAGAAGAAGAAGAAGGAGAAGAAGAAGAAGAAGGAGAAGAAGAAGAAGGGGAAGAAGAAGAAAAAGAAGGAGAAGAAGGAGAAGAAGAAGAAGAAGAAGAAGGGGAAGAAGGAGAAGAAGAATAGAAGAAGGAGCAGAAGGAGAAGAAGAAGGAGCAGAAGAAGAAGAAGAAGGAGCAGAAGAAGAAGAAGAAGGAGCAGAAGAAGGAGAAGAAGAGGAAGAAGAAGAAGAAGAAGAAGGGGAAGAAGGAGAAGAAGAATAGAAGAAGGAGCAGAAGGAGAAGAAGAAGGAGCAGAAGAAGAAGAAGAAGGAGAAGAAGAAGAAGAAGAAGGAGCAGAAGAAGGAGAAGAAGAGGAAGAAGAAGAAAATGAAGGAGAAGAAGAATAGAAGAAGAAGGAGAAGAAGAGGAAGAAGAAGAAGAAGAAGAAGAATAGAAGAAGAAGAAGGAGAAGAAGAAGAAAAAGGAGAAGGAGGAGAAGAAGGGGAAGAAGAAGGAGCAGAAGATGAAGAAGAAGAAAAAGGAAAAGGAGGAGAAGAAGAAGGGGAAGAAGAAGGGGAAGAAGAAGAATAGAAGAAGGGGAAGAAGGAGCAGAAGGAGAAGAAGAAGGAGCAGAAGAAGACGAAGAAGAAGGAGACGGAGAAAAAGAAGGAGAAGTAGAATAGAAGAAGAAGAAGAAGAAGAAGGAGAAGGGGAAGAGGAAGAAGGGGAAGGAGAAGAAGAAAAAAAGGAGAAGAAGAATAGAAGAATAGAAGAAGAAGAAGAAGAAGGAGCAGAAGAAGGAGAAGAAGAAGAAGAAGGAGAACAAGGAAAAGAAGGAGAAGAAGAAGAAGAAGGAGAACAAGGAAAAGAAGAAGGAGAAGAAGAAGGGGAAGAAGGAGAAAAGGGGGGAGAAGAAGAAGAAGGAGAACAAGGAAAAGAAGAAGAAGGAGAAGAAGAAGGGGAAGAAGGAGAAAAGGGGGGAGAAGAAGAAGAAGGAGAACAAGGAAAAGAAGAAGAAGGAGAAGAGAAGGAGAAGAAGGAAAAGAAGCAGAAGGAGAAGAGAAGAAGAAGGAGAAGATGAAGGAGAAGAAGAAGAAGAGGAATAAGAAGGAGGAGCAGAAGAAGAAAAAGGAGAAGAAGAAGGAGAAGAGAAGAAGAAGAAGGATCAGAAGAAGAAGAAGGAGAAGAAGGGGAAGAAGGAGAAAAGGGGGGAGAAGAAGAAGAAGAAGCAGAAGAAGAAGAAGGAGCAGAAGAAGAAGAAGGAAAGAAGGAGAAGAAGAAGGAAAGAAGGAGAAGAAGAAGGAGAAGAAGAAGAAGGAACAGAAGAAGAAGAGAAGAAGGAAAGAAGAAGGAGCAGAAGAAGAAGAAGAAGGAGCAGAAGAAGAAGAGAAGAAGGAAAGAAGAAGAAGAAGGAGCAGAAGAAGAAGAAGAGAAGAAGAAGCAGAAGGAGAAGAAGGGGAAGAAGGAGAAGAAGGGGAAGAAGAAGAAAAAGAAGGAGAAGAAGAAGAAGAGAAGAAGAAGGAGCAGAAGAAGGAGAAGAAGAAGAAGAAGGAGCAGAAGAAGAAGAGAAGGAGCAGAAGAAGAAGAAGGAAAGAAGAAGAAGGAGAAGGAGCAGAAGGAGCAGAAGAAGAAGGAGGAAAGAAAAAGAAGAAGAAGGAAAGAAGAAGAAGAAGAAGAGAAGAAGGAGCAGAAGAAGAAGGAGAAGGAGCAGAAGAAGAAGGAGGAAAGAAAAAGAAGAAGGAGAAGAAGAAGAAGCAGAAGAAGAGAAGAAGAAGAAGGAGCAGAAGAAGAAGGAAAGAAGGAGAAGAAGAAGGAGAAGAAGAAGAAGAAGAAGAAGAAGAAGAAGAAACTAACTAACTGCTACTGTCGTTACTAACTTGTTTTGTATTGAAGTTACACAGAAAAACCTGTATCCGTCTTTGTTTCCCAGGTAACTGCTGCTTGTTGACTGTCGTGTCGTGTGAACGTCCGTCAGGTCGTAGCTTTCACATCACCTCGAATGAAGCCGCTGTTACAACCTGTGTTTCCCTCTGTGCAGGTACAAGTACTGGAGCTGCTGCTGCATCAAGACGATAGACTTCAACGCCTTCCTCGACCAGAAGGGCTGCACCACAGGGAAACACCGCTGGATCCCAAAGCAGGTAAGCGCACCGCCCTGCACAGAGATGACAGGTGGGACAAAAGGACACGGACGAGTCAGCGGGAAATGACAGGTGTGCGCCGCAGCATGCTGGCACTGTACGAGACGTTGATGTGAAACCTTCTTGGCCCCCTTTAGAGAGAGTTTAACGAGCCGTAAACTCCATGTTCTTATTTTGACCCAAACCCAAATGTAGTTTTGACGCCTAAACCGGAGTAACGTTAATATTTCTTCATTCTTTCATCTTCAACCTCTTGTCCCTGTCGGGGTCACGGGGGGCTCCTCCTCTCCTTCCTCTTGTCCTCTTCCTCCTCTTGTCCTCCTCCTCCCTCTCCTCTTCGCGCCTCCTCCTCTTCTTCCCCCTCCTCCTCCTCCTCTTCCTCCTCCTTCTCCTCCTCCTCTTCTTCCTCTTATCCTCCTCCTTCTCCTCTTCTTCCTCTTGTCCTCCTTCTCTTCCTCCTCCCTCTCCTCCTTCTCTTCTTCCTCTTCTTCCTCTTGTCCTCCTTCTCTTCCTCTTCCTCCTCTTCTTCCTCTTATCCTCCTCTTCTTCCTCCTTTCCTCCTCCTTCTCCTCTTCTTCCTCTTGTCCTCCTCCTCTTCCTCCTCTTCTTCCTCTTATCCTCCTCCTTCTCCTCTTCTTCCTCTTGTCCTCCTCCTCTTCCTCTTCCTCCTCTTCTTCCTCTTATCCTCCTCTTCTTCCTCCTTTCCTCCTCCTTCTCCTCTTCTTCCTCTTGTCCTCCTCCTCTTCCTCCTCTTCTTCCTCTTGTCCTCCTTTTCTTCCTCTTCCTCCTCTTCTTCCTCTTATCCTCCTCTTCTTCCTCTTATCCTCCTCCTTCTCCTCTTCTTCCTCTTGTCCTCCTCCTCTTCCTCCTCTTCTTCCTCTTGTCCTCCTTCTCTTCCTCTTCCTCCTCTTCTTCCTCTTATCCTCCTCTTCTTCCTCCTTTCCTCCTCCTTCTCCTCTTCTTCCTCTTGTCCTCCTCCTCTTCCTCCTCTTCTTCCTCTTGTCCTCCTTTTCTTCCTCTTCCTCCTCTTCTTCCTCTTGTCCTCCTCCTCTTCCTCCTCTTCTTCCTCTTGTCCTCCTCCTCTTCCTCCTCTTCTTCCTCTTGTCCTCCTCTTCTTCCTCTCCCTCCTCTTCTTCCTCTTATCCTCCTCTTCTTCCTCTTATCCTCCTCCTTCTCCTCTTCTTCCTCTTGTCCTCCTCTTCCTCCTCTTCTTCCTCTTGTCCTCCTTCTCTTCCTCCTCCCTCTCCTCCTTCTCCTCCTCCTCTTCTTCCTCTCCTCCTCCTCCTTCTCCTCTTCTTCCTCTTGTCCTCCTCCTCTTCCTCCTCTTCTTCCTCTTGTCCTCCTTCTCTTCCTCTTCCTCCTCTTCTTCCTCTTATCCTCCTCTTCTTCCTCTTATCCTCCTCCTTCTCCTCTTCTTCCTCTTGTCCTCCTCCTCTTCCTCTTCTTCTTCCTCTTGTCCTCCTTCTCTTCCGCTTCCTCCTGTTCTTCCTCCTCCTCCTCTTCTTCCTCCCTATCCTCTTCCTCCTCCTCCTCTTCTTCCGGGTTTACGTTTTTTTTCCCATCTAAATGATTCATCCTCATGTCTGTAACGTGTGTTTACAGGACAAGAAGAAGGTGGCGTGTCGACATGACTGGCACCAGACAGGAAGTAATGTGGTCGTGACCATTTATGCCAAGAACGCAAACCCACAACTTTCCTGCATAGAAGCCAACCGGACAGTGGTGAGTGTTTCACACACACGCACACACACGCACGCACGCACGCACGCACGCACGCACGCACGCACGCACACGCACACGCTCTCTCTCACACGCTCTCACTTTCTCACTCTCTCACTCTCTCTCTCTCTCTCTCTCTCTCTCTCTCTCTCTCTCTCTCTCTCTCTCTCACACGCTCTCTCTCACACACTCTCTCACACACTCTCTCTCTCTCTCTCACTCTCTCTCTCTCTCACACGCTCGCTCTCTCTCTCTCACTCTCTCTCTCTCTCTCACACGCTCGCTCTCTCTCTCTCACTCTCTCTCTCTCTCACACGCTCTCTCTCTCACACGCTCTCTCTCTCTCTCTCTCTCTCACACGCTCTCTCTCTCTCTCTCTCTCACACGCTCGCTCTCTCTCTCTCACTCTCTCTCTCTCTCTCACACGCTCGCTCTCTCTCTCTCACTCTCTCTCTCTCTCTCACACGCTCTCTCTCTCTCTCTCTCTCACACGCTCTCTCTCTCTCTCACTCTCTCTCACACACGCTCTCTCTCGCTCAGGTCTTTTTTGGACACACTATACTGGACCATGGTCTCCTTGTTTACTCCCTTTCTTTATCTCTTTTCAGCTCTCATGTCAAATCCAGTTTGAGAACGATAAGATTTTCAAGAGAGAGTTCCACTTTTGGGGGGTGAGTACCTGCTAAATCCATCTGCCACTGGCTCGAGGTTAGCCCACCTGGTGCTGATGCATTTATACAGTTTGAAGACAGTGATGCTTAGAAGTTATCTGATCGTACTCGCATACTTTGTGAAAGCAAAATTACATCAAACTCTTGTCTTTTAAATGTGTCATACCTTTAAGGTGGTCAATGTCAAGCAGAGCTCGGTCAACATGGTCCCGTCCAAAGTGGAGATCACCCTCCGCAAGGCCGACCAGGTGGCCTGGGGAAAACTGGAGGACCCCAACTACAAACCTGAGCCCGAGCCCGTAGACAACTCCATCGCAGAAACCGCAGAGTCGCAGCAGCCCGACTACGACATTGACGATGACGACATCAGCGATTCGGACGAGGAGTGGGCCTATGACACCAAGCAGAACAAAAAAACTGAGGAGAAGGACAGGGACGAGCAGAGGAAGAAAGAGGAAGACGCGCAAAACGTAAAGATGAGGGAGGTGGAGGAGGAGATGAAGAAGGCGATGGAGGAGAGGAAGAGGGCGGAGGAGGAGAGGAAGAAGCTGGAGGAGCAGAGGAGGCAGGACGAAGAGGGAGGGTACGACGACATGCCGGAGCTCGAGTAACTCCTGGAAACAAGGAAACAAAAGGATTTAAATTAAACTTTTTCAGCTACATATCGAAATGAAATATGGTACTTTTCCACCACCTTCTAACTTGGAAGGGGGGATACATTTCAGAGGTTGGTCAACAAAAACACTATCTGTTGTATTGTATTTAATTATAATGTCTGTAATAGTAAGTATTATGCACTTAAAACTGTGAATATACTTACCTGGATGTCACTTCAATACAAGAAATAAAGACTTATCTGTTGCTATGTCTACATTTCTATATTTATTTATGTCTACACAACACAGATAAATGACTGCATCATCGCTATAAAGCAAGTTTTGATGACAGAGGGGCTGAACATTTACGGCAAAATGTCTTTTCCATCTCACTTCCACATGAACCTGCAGACCTTTATTTGAGTCCGTCCGTCCATCTTCATCTGCTTGTCCCTGTCGGGGTCGCAGGGGGGGCTGACATCGGGCGTGAGGCGGGGTCCACCCTGGACAGGACGCCAGTCTATCACAGGGCACATAGAGACAAACAGAGACAGACAACCATTCACACCTACAAGTAATTTTAGAGTCACCAATGAACCTAACATGTCTTTGGACTGTGGGAGGAAACCAGAGAACGACTCACAAAACCAGAGAACGACCCACACAGACACGGAGCGAACATGCTGACTCTACACAGGGGGACCCCAGCTGGGATTCGATCCAGCAACCCTCTTGTTGTGAGGCAACAATGCTAACCATCATGCCACGGCCCACCCCACCACCATGCCTGTCAGAGCGAATGAGAATCACAAGGTGGAAGGAACGACCCGAAGAGCTCAGAGACAGAACTGTGCCAAGGTTAAAAAATCATTTCTACAGCCTTTGAGGTTCCTAAGAGCACAGTGGCCTCCATGAACCTTAAATGCAATAAGTTTGGGACTACCTAGAGTTGACCGTCCGGCCAAACTGAGCAACCAGGGGAGAAGAGCCTTTGGGAAGGAGGGCAGTGGGGAGAGGGGAGACAGTCCAATCGGGTCCCGATGGAAGCCTCTTCTTGCTGCAAAAGCCTGCATAGTTTTCCAAAAAACACATTAAGGACTCCCAGACTAAGAGAAATAAGATTCTCTGGTCTTTATGAGACCTTGATTTAACGTTTTGGCCTTAATTCTAAATATGTGTTGAGAATACCAGGCACCACAGTGCAGCATGGTGGTGGCAGCATCACGCTGTAGGGTGTTTGTCAGCTGCAGGGACGGGATGACTGGTGGGAATTGAAGGTACAGTAAGATGCGGCCAAGCACAGAGATATCCTGGAATAAAAACCTTTCCCAGGATGCTCAGGACCTCAGTCTGGGCCGATTATGCTAGTACAGCAGTGATATAGCCACGGAGGATATTCTATCAAATTATGAACATTAAAAAATGACTAAATTTCAGAATAAATGAAGTATTAACTGGTTCTACAATTTTGATCTACAGTACAAATACATAAATATAATGTATTTACTAATATTAATACAATTCAACATCCGTAGAGGACTCCTTCACGATAATGACATCAAGAACGACGACATTGGAGAAATAGTTTATCCTCTTAAAGTGTGACTAACTTTCCTGTTTCTCATCTCATCTCATCTTCAGCAGCTTATCCAGGGTCGGGTCGTTTCTTCATCTTAATTTCACCTTTTCATGTTTATAGCTAAAACAAAAAAAGTCAGATAAACGGCTGGATCAAGGTTAAAAAGACGTGTAATGCATCACACATTCCCTGCGTTTGAACATTAAGATTAATGATTCATTTAAAAGCCTAATGAGTCATTTGAGTGTTATGGGCTGTAGCTGTAAACACAGTTCACCTTTAGCTTATGAATAATGCCAGAATTGTATTTCCACGCATGGTTTTCATGAATATAAGCCCATTTGTTTATCCGCACACACAACCTACACTATAACTCCTTGACCAGCTTTACTACAGGCAAAGGAAGATCGTCTTAAAGCCTCATTTTGCTGCATATGAAGTCATTTTAAGGCTGAGTCATACTCTTGTGGTGCAAGTTTTGATCGTACATCATAAGGGAAATGTCACATGTGTAAACGCACTTTACAAAAGCCCACCTCTCCCAAACGGCAAGCGGGCCGCAGCTAGACGTGGTACGGTTGCACTCACACTGGACAAACGAACTAGACTTTAGCCGTGAAACGTGCTGGGGGACGGTACGGATGAACAGTGTGAGTGCGCCCTTAATACTTCTACCACTGCTACCACGAATATCTTTGTTTGTAAACCACCTGAAACCACGATTGTGCGGTTCATTACGTCGAGACTACAAAGTTTCCCATTCGACAAACAAAAATTCTCTTTGACAGACTTCGAAGAGGCAGTCGGAAGCGTTTGAGTGCCGCCAATCAAAAACAACATTTTACCTTAAGATGTGGACAGATGACACGTTCGTTGGTTTGAAGCCTTTACTTTTTTCTCCAACTGCAACACAAACAGCAGGTTCATTTTCAGCACTTGACACCTGAAATGTACAAAACATCATTTATGATCATTATACACACCTACACATTTTTGCTCCATCTCCTGTTTCTCCTTATTTCGTTAAAGGGACGTGTTTTGCAATTGTACCTTTTCGAGTAGACACTAGAAAATGGATTTTCTCCGCACGTGCAATCATCATCAACACATTAACACCAAAGGACACCAGCTTCACACTTCAATAATTCATTTAATCTCCAAAAGGTTGCGCTGACTTTGTCTTTGTTACACACTGCACACGATAACACAATAAAACACCTCGCAACGTACAAGGTCGTGCAACATCTAGTCTGGCTTCCAGCCTTGCGCACACAGTCTCAATATATAGGCTGTTCGGATCGGGGGGGGGGTGGGGTGCGTTCACGAATGTCGTCTACGGAATACTGTCGCACAAACAAGGTGGCGTGTTCGTAAGCGGTGGGTTTTGTTTCAGTTTCTCAGCGTCGTGTAAACTCCCCGGAAGAGTTTCAGTCAAAAATGTTGCCGCATGGAAAAACATGACACTCATAAAAAAAAATGATCAAAAAAATGATTCTTCCAAAAGAAAAGCTGTGAAATCCTCGGTTAAAAGATCATGAAATATAGGCATCTAGTCCGTCCCCCCCCCCCCTCCTAAAACGTATGTTCATTGTCAGCACATCGAATGCTAATTGGAGCGTAATGTAGACTCTCTCAATAGAAGTTACAATTTAAAAATAATACACAAAAGGTTCACCCAAATGTCTAAACACAGGCTGAATATGACATCTCCCTTTTTGTGTAAACGCTTCATTAGTAGTCTGTAACCCCAGAGAAGTCAAATAACTTTGGCTTAAAGTTACAATAACCTTAACATCGGTTACATTTGGAGAATACCATCGATATCAATCGGTGTAACATTTGAAAGACATTTCAATAACATCGCTGTGGCAGTGGAATGACGCAGAATCACATGGAATAACATTGGCGTTAAATGGGAGATGTCAAGCTGCTGCCGAAGTCATTTTACAACAACATTTGTGTATACATCTCTCTCTATATATGTATACATATATATATTTATCATTCTTTTATGTTTGGTTAGATATATTACATTTTATCAACTCACTTGTCTGTGTACATTTATCATAAATAAAAGACTTTTGTCATCAATTTAAAAAAAAACACTCGTAAACACTCAAAATCTTAAACACACGCACACAAATGTCTTTCCCCCCCCCCACTAAGTTTGCTTCTTTGTAAAGTGCAAGGCAAGATACAGTAAACTTTGAAATGTACGACACACAACCACTCTCTCGTCTGAAACTCACGCACTCTCACACCCTGTATGTGTCTCATAACCCACTGAACTCACGTACGAACATACAAACTTGGCACAACACCACTAAAGCCTCTACGGTGTAGCGCGTATAGCTGGCACACTATGAACACAGTAGCACAATCCTACCAGAGCTGAACATCTACAAACGCGTCACGGTAACTCTGCCCTATTAAGACTTAGTTTGGATTAGTTCGATAGAAAACGCGGAAATAACTGAGAAAATCGAGAACCAACCATCTACGTGAATGGGGAAAAAGCAGAGCGATGATCATTTACCTTGTTCGCGGATGTGCTATCCAGTAACGCTCAAAAAAGGAAACTTTTGTCTTGTTCAGAAGCAAGTCAAAGCGTCTAAACATCAATGCTTTGTCCCTTTTTGTTTCGAAAGTGGTCGTGTCATGAAAATAAATACTTTTCTGTGGTTCTTAGTATGCCGTTAACTTCGCCTATGGGACATTTGTAGCTAGCGTTAGACTCAAGTTTAACCTCAAGTATTTTTGACATTCACTTTTTGTGTTTTGAGCTTAGAGCGAAAATTCATCTCTGTCCAGTGAGTCGGGAGTTAATTTCATGACATGTTTAGCCTAGCTTATAACAAAACACGGTAACCTGGGGCTAGCTTAGTGCTACCAAAGGTCCAACAATTACAAATGTGTCTTATTTATGTGTAAACTTAACACTTAGTAATATAAAATGCAGTTTAACAAGCAAATTGGAGCTTTCATGACCAACAGTGTAGCCTGGCTGTTGCTAATACTTAAGCTAGGAGTTGCTAGCTACAAACACTTGATTCTAAGATATCATGGTAACTAATTTGCTAGCTAATAAGTTGCATGTGAATAACACGTCGGGAAAGAGGCTGGAAGGTGTATTTTACTTTTGACAAATGTCAGATTCGTGTTTTTTTCTATTTTATTTAGCTCAACCAAGCATGTCAGGAAGCTTTCCATCATTTTACTGAGTGCACAGAGATGAAAAAGATGTTAATTTTCATGTCTATCTTTTGGTAGCAAAGCATACGCGCAAACTTCTGACCATTCCCTTTAACAACATCCCCGTTATGTATCTAACCTGGGTAGAAGTTGCCTCTAGAACTCGTAAACATCAATATGAATCCAAGATCATTTGCACACAATAGACATATGTGGGATCTCGGTGTTTGTTAGAACCTGCGCGGAGAACCCTGTGGATGTAAATCAATACACTCTCTTGAAGTCTGGACACAGACACTGTTTTTTTTAGGCTTAAGTCTTCTCTCGCAGTAAAACCCAGACCATCTAATCAGGTTCAAGCAAAAAATAAATATTCACGAATGCCGCAGGTAGGGTGGAACGAGCTAAAAACGCACTATTTTGAGGCAAATACAGCCCAACACTGTGAGGCAAAGGAAGGCTAAGAGTATGCATGCAGGGACACACACAACAGCATCGATTGGCTGGGGTTATATGCACAGTGGCTGAGGAGTTTGTCAAAGGGGGAAGCAGCAAAGTCAGGACAGCTTCACAGATTCGGAAAATAAGATGTACAGAAAAATAGATCATATATTAGTAATAACAATAATCATAATAGCTTTTAACCACAGACAAGGCAAAAATGAAGTACCCACTGACTCTTATTCTTATATTACATATACAATCAAGAGTATGGCAAAGTAGAAGTATACACCGAGTAGCTGTAATGCTTTGTTAACGTGTCCTTGATGCTTCCTCCTCCTGTAAACAGCGTCACCATACTCTGCCATGAAAAATAAATAATAAAGTGAGTCATTTCATCTGTTGCTGCGCCTCAAAATGGTTCCAAAAACCTGTGGGATGAGGTTTTTTTAATTCCCATATGAGTCATATTTTAGATAATAACCGAGTGGTGTACTGTCCTTTAAATCCCGCAGTCAGATCTTTTCGTGAGGCTGAACACAGATGAAACGACTCATCGTAAAAAAAAGCAGAGCCTCGGACGGCACGAGTCAGACAACAGCCTATTAAGAACCACTTTAGAACCACAACAGTAGAACCCTTTTGCGAAACCTTACATGATTTATCATTTAACAGTATTCACAGGTTAATACGAGTCCACACGAGTACATTCCTCGTTACATTTTTTTTTTTTGTTGTTGCAACATTTAAGATCATCCCCCGTTCAGTAGACGATAAAGTTGAGATGTTTCAGTTTGTTCACGTCGTCGCCCGTTGAGTCCTCGCGGCGGTAGCAACAAGAAATAAATACTCTTCGCAAGTCTCGAGGAAAAATCAAAAGTCTGAAGGCTGTTCATGAGTTCAAGGAATAAGACGAGCAAAGTTTAAAGAGAGAGTAGAATTAAAAGATAACAACTTATGATAGATAGAAAATAAGACGGCTGCACTCGACATGCAAGGAGAGCGCCGCGTAAACACATTTCTTCGTCGAAAAACAAAAGAAGAAAGAACAAAAAACGTCTGCGAGAACGTTTTCGTCCACGCCTCCCTTTGTCCGTTTGTTTGATTCGCTGCTGGCCGCGGCGACTTCCAAACTCAAGCAGGTAAACACAACCAAGAGCAACAACGCCAATGGTGAAGCGATGCAGTGCAAAGCCGGGTCCCTTCAAAAGAAAACAACCGAAAAAAATACATAAATGAAGAAACAAAACTCCCTCCCTACGAAAAAAATGGAGGATAAAGAAGCAGTGAGGCAAAAAAGCATAAAAGTTAAGGAAGGTGGTTTTCCTTTTGTCTTCCTCGCGCCTCTGTCAGGCCACTGGGTACCGCGGATAGAGGGGAGGAGAACAGGAGGGGTGCTCCTCACCCCTGGTTGTTAGGGTGACGGGGGGGCAGTATTAAGCAAGTCACGCAGGACTTCAGTTGCCCGAGGAATCTGCCTCACAAGCCCCACCTTTGACATCCCAATTTCCTGCGAAAGAGAGAGAAAGGCAATGAAAATGACTGATCATGCACCTCAATATCACCAATATCACCCCAAAAAAGATAGAGACACTGCAGGTGTGGTTTATTATTTCAACTCTTTAGCGCATCACGCACTAACAGAGCTCCGAGGCAGAGCTCTGAAAGTAATCAACAGGTTGGTGAAGGATATTTGCATCTTTTCCTCAGAGAAAAGCGTCCAGTGCTGTTTTTTTATTCTTCTTTCAGAGAAGGAATATTCTCTAATTCTGATAAAACTTGCTCGACATCTGCGTGCATCTCATCCGCGGAAGCCGGCATGTTGTTTACACTGAACAGTCGCTTCTCTTTGCGTCACACTTAAACCTGCCTCAAAACCAACGCCGATCGGACGTTCGCTTGGCAAACAGTGCCAAATTTTCTCCGTCGCAGGTTACCAGACTGATCTGCGAGTAAAATACAACGGAGATTGCGAGATCAGGATGGTCTCCCGAGGCTAGCTGATCGGCTCAGAACATCCTGAACCGTGACGTAGTTTCTCTTTCTGGCTGCCTGTCTGCGTTGAAACACCGCCTCACTCCTTTCCACCCTCCCCCAATGCAATTTGTTTTGAGTTCTTATATTGTAAAGTGTGTTCATGTGTGCTTATGTAGTTTATACCCCGGTCCCACACTGTACCCCCCCACAGTAGCATAGTCTGGGAGCTGCCTTTTCCCCCCTCCCCTATCCTCTTGTTGTCCCTTTCCCTCCGCGCCTGTTACTGCTTAGTCATCCCGTTGGGTCGGTCTTATTGCATGTATTGTATGTTGTATATGTACGGATTATATCGCTGTACTTGTTACAGTGACAAAGGCCTTTTGATTCTTCTGAAAAGAGAACTTATACGGTTTGCGCGCTCTGGCTCTGAGGCTTGATTGCAGAACACGAAGAAGAGTTTTTGACAGCTGGCGTATGGAGGGCAACCAGACAATGGGAACCTCTATGATACACACTCTGGCAGGGCTGTGTATGTGCCATGTTGAGGAGACAGATGCCTCGGTTCAGGATCTCTTACCTGAGAGAGAGCTGTTGGACTTCTGCTTGTGAAGCTTCTCTCTCTCCTTCTTCACCTTGGGTATGATCTTCAGCTTCATACTGCTGCTCTTACTGCTGACCCTCACCGAGTCCTAAAAAACAACAACAAAGAAGCGTAGATCGTTGGAATTTCGCCCAGAGATATTCTATATTTGGAGGCCGACAGGGCAGACGGCAATGACACCGTGACACTGTGACACTGTGACACTGTGACACTGTGGTTGGCTGCGAGACGGGCCGTGATGATACAATGGATTACAACCACAGACCGCCTCCCTGCCTCCTCACCTCCTCGGCGCACTGCATGAGCGGACAGATCCAGTGGATGTCGTCCAGCTTGTGGAGCTCGGCGCTGAGGCTGTTCAGGGTCGACCGCAGCTCCTCTTCCTCCGGAGACTCCGACTGTGAACGATGAGGAGACGGTGACAAAACAAAAAATGCATCAGGTTTATTTCATTTGAAAGGGGAAAAAAAACATCCTCCGTCTGTAAATCTGAAAATGTGAAACCACCAAACATCTGCTGCGTTCTTCTAACATCTGAATGTGATGTACGTTTTTTTGACGCCCCGCGTGTGTTATGCAAATTCACCGATAGGTAAAAAGTAAACATCTGGACTTGGTAAATGGACTTGCGCTTTTCTAGTCTTCTGACTTTCACAGTGTTTGTCACATTCACCCATTCACACAGACTTTCACACTGATGACAGTGGACATCTACAGACCATCTAATCTGATCTAACCATTCACACCACATCTACACACACATGCGCAGCACGAGGGGCAATACCTTCCTGCTGCTGTCAGACTATACAATCAGCACTGCTCCCATTAGACTATTGACCTCATCCTGTACCCTGCACTGTGCAACATGCACTAAGGTCACTTCTGTTTTTGCACTATTTGGTCATATTTACTCATATTTATTTATTCCATACTATATTACATATTATATATATATATATTACAAAACAAGAACAACTGCACTGTATCATGCGAATATGTATATATACATGTCTATTTCTTCCCTTTTTAAATTTAACTTTATTGCTTATTTTTGCTTTTTTTGGTATCTTTTATCTTATTTGTAATATTCTGTTGCTGCTGTGACAAACAAATTTCCCCGACTGCGGGACATTAATGGTTTTCCGATTCTGATGCAATTCGGGGTTCAGTGTCTTGCCCAAGGACTCTTCGACATGTGCACCGGGGGAGGAGGTGATCGAACCGCTGATCTCTCGAACGGAGGATGACCCGCTCCTCCACTGAGCCACAGTCACCCTTGTTAACCAATTATTCTGTCTGTATTCTGTCGGGGCACGTCACAAATTCTTTAAAAGTAAGAAAGACGAAAGGTGCTGGCGTTTCATTCTGATGATTGTGTTTTCTTTAGTTCATCTGTTTCATCATCAGTTTAATTTAATCTTATCTCTCGAGTCATATCACTGAAGCAAAATCACCACCTGAAGTTCATCGGTCAACGTCCCAGAATTACATTAGAAATGAAATGAGCGAGCGCTTTATCTGCTAAGTCGGAAACATTTCAAAGCTGAAGATAAAGAGGAGAGAACAGATAAGGATATTGAATCGCATATAAAATTAAAGCACGTCCAAAGTCGCTATCATGCTCTAGTTGCTCTTCTGCACAAAAGGGGGCTACTGTGAGTAAAGATGATTTGATCTTACAGGGCGAATGAAGCCGCAGCAAACAAGAACTGAGCAACGGGAATAAAAAGACAGAGAGACAGAGCGGAAAAGAGAAACGTGAGACGTGACGGCGTTGAATGGCTTCAGCTGCAAACAGAGAGGGAGAGGATACGGAGGAGGACGGACAAAGACGACAGCAGAGGGAAGACGTGGGTGAAATTAAAGGGTCGTACCAGTAGCTTTCCGTCGAGCAGCATCCTGGTTTCAGCCTGGAGGACTTTACTGCTGTTGACGATTTCCACCGCAGTGCTGCGACTGAGACACTGAAAATACAAAACAAACACTTGATTTTGATTTGATCCTTTAAAACCAAAGCTGCCTGATGGACAAATGCGAACTCTACAACCTGAAGCTAAGGGTAGTTACTGCCTACGCCAAGAGGTAGTGTTTTTTCAAATGTTTGTCTGTTTGTCAGCAGGATTTCACACAAACTACTGGTCTGATTTCCGTGAAACTTGGCTGAAGTGTGAAGCACGAGCCGAGGAAGAAGCCACCAAATTTTAAAGCGGATCCAAATCACAGGACGGACACACAAGTTATTTTACGCATTCGTTGATGCAGGGCAGGGGTCTGCAACCCGCGGCTCTTGGGCCGCATGAGGCTCTTCAGCCCCTCCCTGTAGCTTTGCCAAAAAATGATATAAACAACGTGTAAATAACGTGTTTTTTTTGCACAGTGGACGAGGGAAAACATTTCATCTTGGAGTTCAAGGTGATATGGAAAAAATATTAGGTGAAACTAAAATGTGTGTCACATCCTCGGTGTACGGCCCAACGCCTTTCCCTGCAGAGGGCTAATCTGGAGTTGGTGACCCGCACTGCTGGTGGATAACCCCCCCAAAAAAATTAGCAAAGGAAATTAGTGTTTGTGGACGTATTAATTTGATTTCACATGATGACGGCTTACCTGTATGCTTGATATGTGGCGAGAAATTAGCGAACAACCACAATTTTAGGACGGGTAACAAAGCCAGGTAACAGTGACTTTATATAAACGTTTATAAGCCGTGACATCAAATGTGTTTTGCGGCTCCAGACACATTGTATCTGGTGGAAGAGGGGGCAAAATGGCTCTTTTGATAGTAAAGGTTGCAGACCCCTGACGTAGGGCATCTGTGCTGCATTCAGTGGCGTTGGAATAATTGGAAAAACGAGTTCCCGATCATACTCCATGGCTCACCCGATCTTTTTCCTTGTTTTCTTCATTGTCGGGCAAATACAGGAAACAGCCATCAACGTGTTGTTTAAAGTCTTTGATGCGATAAAAATAAAACACATCTTCTTTGTAGCGTCCGTGATGTTTTTGACTCAGAGCTCGTGACCACATCAAAGATGGAAGAACACCTTTAAATGAATGCACCGTTGGCGGAGGTTTACGCTCTCCCCGGATGCCAGTCTAGAATATTGTGTTTTAATTCATCAATACTGTAATTTTAAAATATATATATTTTACTCTTATTTCTTTGCATTTTGAGAAACGCTGGATTTTACTACAAGGACAAGAAACTCCTCACAAACTTTCAGATACACCAAAAAAACAAAATGCAATCTGCAATTCAAGACTGTACACTTAAAACAAAGACATTCACAACAGTGAAATCATTTTTAAAAAGATGATTAAATGACCCTTTAAAGTGATCAATAGTAGATGAATACAAGACGTTATAAACTGAATTATTATATGTCTAAATACGTGAAAAATACAACAATAAAGCGGTGAAATAATCAAATAAATCATATTTTATCTGCATCTTTTCACAAATATAAAGTCATTTTACAGTTAATTTCACAGTGCCACTTTTCCCAATGACAGTTTTTTATAGAAATATCCGTCCGTCGAGCGAGATGTCTCTTTTATTTCATCTTGAGCCCCTAACATGGGCGGTGACAGGCTGCTGTGCCCTTGACGTGACATTAACAATGCATTTCAGGTTAACAGGCGACAAAATGAAACGCCTCTAAACTGACACGAGACCCGGGCGTATCACTGAACGTCTGTACGCTTCAGACACTCAAAGCAGCCGTCTGCCCGTCCGTCTGCTCGCGCCTTACCTCGGGGCTGGACAGTTTGGCCTCTGTGAGCACCAGGGCGGTGGCATTGACGGCGTGAGCCAACTCTTGCTCCACCAGCTTGTGGGTCTTGGCTGCCTCACGGATCCTACAGGGGGGGAGGGAGCAAATGATAGACTTGAAGGAGCTGTAATTATTATTGCAAATAGCTGAAAAGGCAAAATGATGGTGATTACTGCAACAAGTTGTCTCAGCCTGTTGACGGGACAAAAGCTCGGCCTCTTTTTCCGTCCCCCACAGTTTTACCTTGTTAGTTTTTTATGTCCATTTGATGAAAGTTGGAATTTCCCACCAGTCCACAAACCCGTCTCCATCTGCACTCCAAACATCTCCACTCTCACCCTCAAATTGTTGTTTTTTGAATCAAAACTTTATACTCATATGATTCTTTTCAAGTTAGGAGAAGGTGGAGAGTCCTTCGGGAAATCCCCCATTTGACCAATTCTCAGCGTCTGAGATAATAAAAATATCAAAATAATAATCCTGTTCCTGATACTCTGAGCGTCTCTCCTCTCTGTCTGTATCATTCATGTCTCATCAATGCATGTTACTAATTCACTTCTTCCCCGGAGTTATTTGTGCTTTGTCGTCTCGCAGGTCTCTGCTGATCGTGGTGGTGCCTGCTGCCGTGGTCCTGCATGACGCTTCCTGCTGCTATTATAATCTGTCACCTTAGCTGTGCTTGTTTCTACTATTCTGCTGTATTAATACGTCATATTCACATTACTATAGATATTATTATAGTTACTGGAAGTGTGTCTGTCTCTGTCTTTGTCTCTCTCTCTCCATCTGTCCATTTTTTCTCTCTCTCTCTCTCCTTCTCTTCCTCTCTCCGGTGCAGACAGATGTGCGTCCTCCACAGAGCTGGGTCTGTCTGACGTTCCTGTCTGTTATAGTGAAGGTTTTCAACGCCACCGTACTCTACGGGGGAATTGTTCGGTCTATGTAAATCATAAATAAGTCATAGAGTGTGGTCTTAACCTACTCTGTAAAGTGTCCTGAGATAACTTTGGTTATGATGTGGCACTATAAATAAAATTGAATTGAATTGAATTGAGATTAGGTTACAAATGAAATTTCAAAATATTGGGGAATAGGGAATTTAGTTTTGCAAAGATGATTGAGAAGATCATAATAAACCAGACACACTGAGACGACCTCAGAGGGGACACAAATGGCCCATTAGTGGTAAAAAGAGATATAAAACATCAGCGCAACAGAGGAAAAACGTATCCAATAAGCGAGCTAATTGCAGCGGGATGAACAAATCCCCCCTTCACGCCTTTATCTTCCTTACACACGCACACACACAGATGCTGATCATCAAACAGGAAGGTTGCTGATAAGCTTGCCTTCATGCTTGCCATGTATGTATTTTCATGGATTTGTTTGTTTGTTGGCAATTTGCATAAACTTATAAATCAAGTGCGTGTTATGTATGCATCATGTACTGTTAGAAATACTTTTGTTATATTTTAAAATCCCAACTAAGCCTTTACATATTTTATATTAGACAGGACTGGTGACTGGAGAAGTTAAAAATATTCATGAACCATTAACCTTTTACATTGTGTACTAGCTGTCCATCATATTTTAAAATGTTTTACATTTACGCATTTGTCTTCTATTAAAGTGGCGACGTTTGTGAGGTGAAGTTCAAATTCTTGTTACAGTCAAGTTCTTGGACACCAAAAGGCTTATTGGCAGTTTGTTGGATCGAAAAGACAATTTATTAACAATATTTTGAACCTCACGCCTTCATCAGTTCAATGTTTTGAGGTCTGAGTGGCTCAAAAGGACTTTAACCTGCTTCCTGAACACGCCACAGAAACTGTGAGGTCTTACTTGTTGATGAGAGTGTCGGCCACGATGCCCAGCTGCTGAACCTGAGCGCACTCCTCCTCCGTCAGGTACTCCATGGACTGCTGGGAGTTAAGGCGGGGTCTGCTGTCGCGGTAGCTGTCAAACTTCCTCTTGTCCTCCCACGACTTCAGCGTGCTCTCGAACGCCTGGTAGTGCAAAAGAAAGAAAAAAACGAGTAATTTATCAACTTTGATCACTTGTGTGTTTGTTTGAGACGAGCACATTGTGCAAACCGATGGATAACATCCAGAAACGAATGTAATTCAACAACCTGTCATTTGACATCCAGCAGGGATCACCTGAAACATTACTGTCACCATTGGACTGAATGAAAAGACACATTCAGGAGGATGAAACCAGCGAGCCAAATGCTCTTTCTCTTCTCTCTCTGCAGTTCTTAAAGGAGGGAAACCATGGAAACAAAACTGCCTGCTTGGCTCAAGAGAGCTCTCAAAAGGTTTGAGCACCGTGAAGACAGAAGCAACACAGTGGGAATGAATTTGATTTAAGAAATCCCAAAATAGAAAGAGTCAACAACACGGGCCGAGAGCTGAGAGCGGATTTTTCTACAGCTGCGACATTTCGAGCCAGTACTGTGGTTTTCCATGGAAACTCAGTAACGCACGGTAAACACCTTTGTACACTGTAAAAATCAAACTAGTTGATATAACTGAGTTGGACATTACTCTGTCTCTTGTGAGCATCTGCGCTCTGTTCTTGTGGACGATCTTGACGATGCCGGGCGGCTGGATCCAGGCCTCTCCGTCCACCTGCACGGGAACCCCCTCCTCCCCGAGGATGGTGATCTTCACCTGGCGACACTGAGACGCAACAGAGCAGAAAACAGCAGCTGTCAGACGAGACATCTTGTTCTTTTTAATAAAGCAGAATATAGAATAGCACTGACACGTACATGGAGCATTTGTACTGTTGGTGTTAAAATGCTAGATTGCCCAAAGACACCTCTGTAATACTTTGTCCTCATGACTGAAAGGGAAAGGAGTGTTTCTCTAATGCTGTGGTTAATCTTTATCACTTTCAGAGAAGAACATCAGGTAAATATCAAACAGGACCAAACCTGTTTGATGAGTTTGAGAGTTTTTCTCTCTTGGGGATTTCTTTTCTCACACAGAGAAAAAACAAGCAAACCAAAGTGCATGACTACGAACCATGTGAGAAAGTTCACTCTGCTTTTACTCGTCTAGAGTGAGAGCTAGCGACTACAGCTACAGTTTGCATGCTCAGCAGATTGCAAAGCACACCTCACTGCAGGAGTCTACTTGGAGTACAACTGGTAGTTGGGTCAGATCAAGGTCAGGTCATGTTACAGCATCTCTGTGAGGCAGCTAATGCCAACGTTAGCATGCTAAAATGCTCACAATCTGTGCATTCCAACATCCGTACTACCGATCTTATGTGTGTTACCTGTGCAATGCGGTGGTGCTGCAGGTTGATGACTCTGGACATGGCCATCTGCATGCTGCCGAACACCGCCACCACCTCCAACTTCTTATCGTCAAATGATGGAGCGCCAAAGTTCTGAGCATAAGAGATGAGAGCAAACAACATATTGTAACTGTCGGTCAAAGTTAGCTGAAGCTGCCGTTTAATTTAGCTTCAAAAGAATTTCTTTGGCGGTGTAGATCTCATCTCATCTCATCTTCAACCGCTTATCCGGGGTCGGGTCGTGGGGGCAGCAGCTTTAGCAGGGGACCCCAAACTTCCCTTTCCGGGCCACATTAACCAGCTCTAACTGGGGGATCCCGAGGCGTTCCCAGGCCAGTGTGGAGATCTAATCTCTCCACCTGGTCCTGGGTCTTCCCCGAGGCCTCCTCCTAGCTGGACGTGCCTGGAACACCTCCCTAGGGAGGCGCCCAGGGTTCATCCTTACTAGATGCCCGAACCACCTCAACTGGCTTTTTTCAATGCAAAGGAGCCAGTTGAGGTGGTTCGGTCTAGATCTATCTGATTTTTTTTATTCGACCTGTATTCTTACATCTACCTCATATATATTTGACTAAGAGTTTATTGTTTATACTATACTGTATTTTTTTATACCTCCCTTGTGTTTTTGTAAGCTGCTGGAAACTCAATTTCCTTGCGGGAGTTCATCCCAAAGGGATCAATAAAGAGAAGTCTAAGTCTAAGTCTAGATGGGGGTCATCCCTATGTTCCCAAGGGGCCTGCACACTATGCTACTCGGGTCACAACACTCACATTGTCCTCCTTGGTGCCACCCCAGAAGTTGATACCGCCTGCATAACTGGGGATGTTGAGCACAGCCAAGCCCTGCAGACTTGGCAGAGACATGGGAACACCGTCACACTGAAGAGAAAGAGAGGTGTTTTAAAAGGGAGGGGGAAAAAACAGCTGATGGCATTTTGTTTTTCCTCATTCTTGTGTGTCTGACCTCCAGCTGAACCCTCTGCTCCAGGTTCTTGTATGTCTTCTGGACCAGCTCTTTGGTCCCCAGCACGCCGTACCACATCATGTTCTTGGTGCGACTGCTGCAGGTAGAGAAAGGAGGAAGAAGCCAATCAATAAAGCTAGAAATAGACTTAGAATAAAACTTTATAGACCAAAGAACAATCAATCAGTGAGGTGAAGCTGAATCACTATAGGCAATTTAATTAAGAGAAATAGACATTAATTGAGAATAGAGTTACGGAAATGGTGCTTTTGCCATTTGGTATTCACATTTCTCTTTAAACTACTGTATGTCCTCAATGTTAGCAAACATAGAAACAAAGGACTCCCCCACATCATGTAACAGGTTTATGTTATGGTCACAAACTTTGTTTCTGAGAAAACATTTTGTCAGTTTGGCACAGCGAACGTTTGTACATAATACAATATCCATGAGCCTCAGCTGCTGCTGAACACAGTGAACAGAACACGGCTTCCATGGCTGCCAAATAGTCAAAAATCTACCCAAAGGTGAATTGATTTTAGCTGTTTGCACGTCGAACACCAAAATTCAACTTTCGTTATATGCAGACGATTTGCTGCTGTATGTGTCTGACTCTGTTTCATGTATAACTAGTATTATTGAGAATGTGATTGAATAATATGTTTTATATATCCAAGAGAAAACTATGTAAATGAAAACGTGACATTACAATTTAAGCTAACTAAAACTGACTGATTAACACCGAGACATCTTGACAAACTATTAGACCTGTTTATTTTATGCAAAGTTTCATAACTCTGTATACGGCTGAGTTTTGTATATAACGTGTAATTATTGTACATTACATTTAATTTATATAACATTACATTTTATAGGTATACTATAATATAAAATAATATTTTATTGTAGCTGATATAAGAGATAAGAATAAGATATGGAGGATAAATATGTTGCAATGAATATAAACAAATACATATGAATATTATAAATAATGAACTATTACTATTTTTTTAACCTTTTTAAATGATTGTTTTGTATTCACATATTTGAAATAAATATTATAATTAATCAATCAAATGAATATACATTTAATTTTCTGGAGATTTTCCAACAAAGACAATGCAAGTGTTTTCTGAATTTCTGTTTAAAGAACACTTAATCGATGCTGACGGCCGGGGAAACACTAAAGAGGTCAATTGGAACAGTTACTACAATTATTTGTTGGCAAAGAGACTTTTTGAGTTATAATATTTGATGAAATTCTCTGTGAAGAGTAAAGAGCTTGTATGTGTTCATACCTGCATTTTTTAGGATGCTCATCTCTTTTGTTGTTGAACTCGAGGGAAATCTTGGCGTCCAGGCCGATGCCAAAGTAATTGTTCATCACACACTTCTCAGAGCATTGCCTGCAAAAACACAAACGTGCAAATTGTTTATTAAAAATTGATAACACATTAATGTAAGAGCTCCTTATTAAGTCACCTATGCAAACAGATGAGATGCACACAAGGACTTACACAGTGTCCTCGCTGAAGGTGACAGTGTGGAGGCTCTCTGGTTTCTCAAGGACAATGGGGGATGTTGGACTTAAGCTTCCTTGACCTTGAGAGAGGCGTAATTAGTTATTTATAATAAAATAATAAGGAGTTTCCATCCAAAATCAGAATTACCGATGCTTCTTCTGACAAAATAATAGCAAAGCTGTACAAATTGTCCTTCAAGGAAGGAGTCGTCTCCAAAACCTTTTCTGACTAAAATGCAGAAGTGAATGATTTTTAAAATACTGATGTTGTTGTTTGATGTCGTCTCCCTTCACCTCGTATCCCTGCTGAGTTCTACCTAAAGGGACACTTACGCGGCTCAGCATCCTTCAGCTCTTCGCTGTTTTCTCTTTTGATGGAGGACGAGGACGACATCCTCTGGACCTGCGTGTGCCGGTTCTGCTCGTCCACCACTGAAACGACGACAACGGTGAATGTAATACAAAACACTCGAGGCAAGATTGTGTCAAAACCATAACAAAAGGCGAAGAAAGGAAATGGCAGGATGAGGAACACAATTAAATAACTCTAGGTCACCTTTCTCTGCCTGTTCGATGATCTGCCTCAGGGCTTTCTTTAGGCTGTTGGCCCGGAGCATCAGCTGCTCCTTGGACCGGTACGTTTTACCCTCTGAACCCGACTCGCCGCCACTTTCCACGGGGCTCGAGCTGCCGCTCTCCTGGCTGGGCACTGAACCTGCTGGCACCACCTGGATGTGACAGGAAAAAGGAAGAGAAAACATCCTCTTGCTGTCAAAATACATCTGTAAAAGAACATCTGAATGATACATCAGGTATTTTCCTGTTAGGTGACCTTTTTGATGTTATCCGACTCCCCCGTGAGATTTATTTAACTTTAGAAAATGTCTTCTCGTTTATAATTCTTTACTATTTCCACTCAACATCACTCCTCTCTTGTTTCTGGCGAATAGAGGCAGGTTAACGTTCATTTACAGGCAGAACTGAGGAAGAATACATCCATATTTTATTCATCGAATACAAAAAACAATGCTTGGTGCAAAGCTTAAATTCAGTGCCTTTCCTCCTTTCTATCGAGCAGGAGGTTGAAATGGGCTGCGTTATTTCTTTTAAGAGCACCGACATCAATCTGTGAGTAAAAGAGTCCAAAGGGAGCACAGACAGAAAAAGCTGTACGCTGTTTTCTTTGTTTTTTAGCTCCTGAGAGGAAACTTAAGATGCGTGAAAAAACATTATTTCCTTCTACGACTCCTGTAAAGGCTCAGGCTGAATTGGGTTTGGATTTTAAAACTGTGTGGTGGTTCAGGAGGAACACTTTATATCCTATAACAACGTTCAGTATCTCAGGAATATAGTGCAGGAGTCAAGTCTTCTACTTCATCGTCATCCGACAAACTGGAACATATCTGAAACGGATATCGTGTGCCCTATTCATCATCCTTTCATTGGACCAACGAAGCAAAATGCGCAAAGATAATTTTTCAATAAACAGAAAAGTTCAGAGAAAATTACATCAAAACTGTCCTTTTAAAAAGGTTAATAGGCTTTATGTTAATCAGGATATAGAAGCACAAGAAAACACACTCATAGAATATTACAATTGTGTCACAGCCCTGGGTGTTTGATACCAACGCACGAGTCACCCATGAGCGTCTGCATGAACCAAACAAGAGGGTTCAACTGTAAACCTATCCACAACAATATAAGACGATCAGAGAAAGTGCTCCAGGATTAAGAGCAACAAAATTTGTGTACGGAGGAGGTTGGGGCGGCAGGAGTGTCAAACACCAGTCTTTCACCCAGGAGACTGTGGTTCTTGTCCTGTGCGTCACTGTAGCTACGTTACAAACAGACTTATTATAAGCCTACATTCTACCTATTCCAAGTAGTTATATTGCCTTACCCAAAACACATAGTTTTGTTTAAATCGACAGCTTTAACCACGTGTTCGCTGTGTTTAAATCAGCAAACGTAACGTGGAGTATCGCAGTTTTTACGCACACAGCTACCAAGTTGACAAGTGAGGCCAAGGGGTCTACACAGCCGTATGTGACAAGCTGGGATGAGAATGGGTCGGGTTTCACATAGACCGAGAGGAGGGGCAGCAGAAGCTCAGTCCACTTTGCTTGGGAACCGTAGGGTCGCAGGTTCAAGTCCCCTTATGGACCAAGGGAGGAGGGTGGATTGGTGGCTTTTCTACATCAACTACATCAAATCACTTTTGTCTTCTTTCCTACCTTGTTCGTCATCTCATGACCACTCAGGTTTATCTCGTAACCCCCTTAGAGGGACCCTGGGTTTGGCAACCACCACCATAGACGACCATGCAGCACAACTATCAATGCAGCAATAAATACAGAGTCTAATCATCTCAATCAGCCTAACTTGTGTTATCATTTTATCCTTAAACAAGCTGACTTCTCCAGACTGTTCCAATCGTGTTTTGGTTTTCAGGCTATAAGACTGCACTGATTGCTATGACTACCAACTACGATCAATATGAAATAATGTTTTTACCTGAGCCTCCGCCTCCTCACTTAATGCCTTGACGAGGGAATCGAGCTTCTCGTTCAGCAGTGCACACTGGGAGAAGTGACAGAAAGACATTTTTATTGTTTACATGGCTCCCTTGCTCACTTCAAAAAGCACATGAGATGGAGTGTAAACTGGGAGATAAAATACACATCAAGTTCTTAAAGTCTAATTTTTTGTGCGGCTGCAGTAAAGCATGAAATAAAAAGCTACACAGCACATAGAGGTCCTTCAGTTGCAGAAGCAAGCGCGCCCTCCAGGCACCAATAAAGCATCACATTATTTGGAAAAAGACAGATAAGCGGGAGGGAGCTCGAAGCACTCTGACATAAGGGCTTTGGGAAAGGCTTGCTGGGTGAAAAGATTTATATATTTATCTATAAAATATATTGCTAACCACTCTTATTCTCAGCTTGATTCTCTTTGCAGTTTAAGAAGATAGTTTTACAATAAAGAATGAATGGAAATGGATTAATCGAAACTCTACAATCAGCATTAAGGAGCTTAAATAAGCTTCATCCCACATGGTGACGGCTAGCTACCAAAAACAAGCAGAAAACCAATTATAGATGGTGTACTCTGCTTCAGGCTACTATCTGCTCAAATATTAAATATATATTCGCTCCAGTAATATAATCAAAGCTTTCATGAAAGTATTCCTTTGGCTCAGACGGGGCAGTAGTGTTGTGGTGATGGAGAACGCACTGTGAATGCAAAGGGTTGTTATTTTACTGAATGGCCTTTTAATAGGATGCTGGTCATAGAGTGTGGTCTTTACAGACTCTGTGAAGGGTCTCGAGATTACTTGTGTTATGATTTGGCGCTATAAATAAAATTGAATTGAATTAAATGATCTGCACATGATGTGATGGGAGAGTGCTGCTGAATGCACTGCAGGTTACAATTCAGTTGAATGGGCATACGCCACTACGCGCCATTAGACGGTGATTTTCAACCGTCCGGCTGTTCAGTCTGACGTGACACCCTTTCAAAATACGGTTTCTGGGTCCAAACGCTCCATTGCAACAAAACAGACAACAACGGACCAACATGTGAACAATTACGATCACCTCTTTGGTCAGTTACACGTCTTTTCAAGATTCAAGATTCAAGATTCAAGAAGCTTTATTTATTTATCCCGAGAGAGATGATTGTGCAACAGTTTCAATACAAAGGTGGGAAAGGATCAGAGTGACAATAAGCATAAAAACATAAATCAAATCAAAAGAAATCTAACATCAAATAAATCAAAACAATAACTAAATGTGACAGAGTGCAACAGACATTGTGGTTAAACGTAGGTAAATACAATATACAACAATACGCAGCGTGCAGTTTAGCAGCAGCATTGGAATAAAATAAGTACAAACTAAATAAGAGTTTCTTACTGAACTAAGTTACATTACAACTAAATACAGTGATGTAGTGATAATATAAAGAGATATAAGTGAAATCTCAGCTCAACGGGGAACACTGCACTGCGGCTTTGTTGAAATACGAGACTTGGACCCGGAAATCTTATTTTGAAAGGGTGTTAAATCAAGACTTAACAGCCGGATAATTGTACCCCGGGGGGGTAAGGCTACTTTTGCAGTGGTACGTGGAACGATTGCAGAGTAGAAATGATGATTCGATTGAAAGAACATTTTCACATATCAACTTTAAGTCATCTGTACACTGCAGTTATGTAAGAGTGTGAAAACTAGTTAGCAAGGCAGCACGTAAGTTTGAAAAGGTAGCTCAAAGTAATGGATGAACGGTTGAAAACATTGAGCTCAAAGTAACGTATAAATGATTGAAATGGTGAGCTTTGATTAATGCATAAATGGTTGAATGGTTAACGCTCATGTTCAGCCTTCAAGCTTCAGCTGCTCTTTAATCTGGAATGCTGTGTGTCAAATTATTCAATAGGTATAAAATATGCAGGGAATAGTGACACTTAGCCTTCAACACAACTATTTCTGTCTCACTCTCTATTATACACACACACCTACACTGCCCACTAGGTGTTATACAAGCTCTTACATAATGTAAACGATTACACACACACACACATACACACACACACACACACACACACACACCGTTTACCTTCTTTGCCATGGCATCTGCCTCCTCCTTGTTCTCTGTGGCTCTCTCATACGCCTTCCCCACCTCCGCCACAAAGTCATTCACCGTCCCACACAGGAACCTGACGGACAGGTGGAGAGAGAAAAGGAATGAGAGAGAGAGAGAGAGAGAGAGAGAGAGAGAGAGAGAGGGGCGGGAGGTTGGAGGTCAACATGATTAGTGTTAAAAGAGAAACCAGTCAGCAGAGTAAAGAGTTTCAGATTTGGTGATTCACCACGCAGTCACTGTTTTTGGAGATTACACAGAGGCGCTCGCGTCTCATCGCCGCCTACCTGCCTGTCAGCCGTGTCGCCTCCACACAGTCACTATTTACTCACAGCTGTTACATTGCCGCTGTGTGACTCAGCGGGGAGGTTTCTCTCAAACCCGCAGCCCTCGTGCATTAAGCAAAGATTGGGTTTTTGTAAAACGAAAAGTGCTGCAGAAAAAACAAGTTGTGTCTGCGCAGGTTCTTATTTCCAAATTAGATACCTGGACCATCACAGGCGATAACACACTGTTTTAACTATGGTCGTTTTTTGAAAGACTGTCTGCTGAATAATGTGCATTGATGACGTCATGGCAATGCGTGGCTTTGTTTACAAATCTTTCCGTAGACCTCAGAGTTTTTGTGCGTCTTGTCGACTGTTTTTGAATCTTTTCATCGACCAAATCTGCAGTAAACACTCCACCTCCGCATCACACCAACGTGAACCTTTCACCACCATTGTTTGAAATGTCCGCGCATGGTCCCTCCTTCTTTTTTCTATGTCCCAACAGACGCGCATAACATGACATCAGAACCGCCGTAGTCCTCGTGCTCGTACATGTGCAAACGTGCTTTACAAAAGCCCTCCTCTCCCAAACGGTCCGTGGCCGGTTGCACTCACACTGGTCAAACGAACTAGACTTTAGCCGTGAAACGTGCTTGGGCACGGTACGGATGGACAGTGTGAGTGCGCCCTAAGTCACAGCCCTAGATATGAAGTCTCAAAACAGACTGAACCTTGATGCTATTGCCCCATAAATGTCTTTCTTCTACACAATTTCCTTGTATGTCTTACAGTTGATACTAAGTGAGAAGCTCTAATGAGTGAGCAAATTCAGCTTTATTCATTAAAATAAAAATATCCAAGATAAAAGCGTTTGCATTGAACTTGCTGAAGTTATTTCATACCTGAACTGATTTCAATTTTGATACCTATCATGTGTTAAGTGTCTCTCTTGGCCCTTGGCTAAATCCAAAACCATTCCACCGTAACCGCAAAAAACCCAGATTTCAAAGCAGTCTTCGGGTTCTGTTTTGATTGAAAATGTGCTTCGAGTGCGTCCTAAAGTCCCTCAAGTGTTTCAAATGTGCTCCAGGTTCTCCTCTACAATCAGCAGCGGTTAAACACACACACCGTGGTGTAGAAAAGTGCTCTGTAATGGCTACTACACTCTTCCCAAAGGAAGACGACTAATGCACTAATGCACTGAGGATGACCCCTAAATACTGATTCATCTGTCTCTTTCACTTATGGCCGGGCAGCACTTACTGTCCCCTCTGTGTGTGTGTGTTTGTGTCCTTAGGGAGCCAAAAGAATCAATACTCATTGACCGGACGCCCACTTGGCCCTTTTTTGTCTGCCTCTTCATCTCTCTTCTCCCTTTTTCCCCTTCCTAACTTTCATCCTGCCGTCATCCAGCCTTCCCATCCTGCAGTTTCTCCTCCGTTCTACTTCTCCCCCGCCCGTCCCTGTTTTCCTAAAAGGCATTCATGGCACGTACTTGGCAGAGGAAATGACGTCGCTGTGTTTGTCCGAGTCGAGGATCTTGGCGAGGTGGGAGGCCACGGAGTCTGCATACTGAGTGATGTGGACCTGAGAGAGAAAGAAGGAGACGTCAGACATGGAAAAGAAAAATGGTGGAGGGTTTGTTCCTGAGATTATTTTACCTCGTAGGAATGTCTCTTTTAAGCCCTTTAAAAACGTAGCATCTGCGATTGGGGGTTATTTACATGATCATGTCTAAAATAAAGAATACAATAGATAGAGCTAAGGCTTGTGTCTTGCATGTCATCACATTGTACGCCTGCGATGCCATCGTCACGTTACGGTGCAACCTGTGAGGCTCCAGATTATTTAACCCTTGAATGGCCGTTGGAGATCTTCCCGTAAACGTGATTACGTATAAAACGATGTAAAATAAAAAGTACAATATGAAGGGCATTCATTCCTTTTGCAGCAGAAAGAGAAGGCTTCTGCCCCCCTCGTCATCACGTCATGTGACGTACTGTATATGCAATTGCACATGAAACGATAGAAACTGCTTTTTAAGACGATCATATCTTTAAAAAAATATATTCTTTGTAGTTTAAATAACTTACGGAGTATTCAGATATATGTTCTCAATGTCTCTACATTTAGGGATATTTTGGATCTTTAGGTTGTGTGTGTTTATTTAGTAAAATTTGATCAAAAAACATGTTTCTGACGTTTCTACTTTTATTACTTTTATTAAGTATGGTTTATTACGTACACAACCTTTTAGCAGAGGTTGTACAGATTTTAGGTATATGAAGACATCACAAATGACATCACAAAGCAAAATTATCAATGTAGGCACTGGCGGACCGTTTCTATTGCTTAGTTCAAAGGGTTAGGTCATTTTACTACAGATGAAATTTAGCGAGGAGCTAATTCTGGTATGGCTGAGAGCCGTGCATTGTCCCTGTTACATTTTCTAGTAAATTTCTGCCTTTTTTAGGTGTATGTTGGCTGTCAGTCTTTGGCGTCACCCAAAAAAATCCCTTTTCAGTTAATTGAATCAGCCTTCACCTGGCTGAAGTATTTAAACTGGAAAGAATATGTCCGCTCCTTTAGGTTATTAATGAATCAGTGGTGACAAACCGCCTACGCAGGTGCAGAACAAGGCAGTAAACTTCCTGCTGAGAAGCATCTTTTAACTTAAATCCAAAATACAGAGCTGCCATTCGTCAACATCTACGCCACTCCCCGTGGTTTCACGTCTGATTGCTTTGGCTTCCAGCTGCCACGCTTAACAGATCCTCAGTGGACGTTTTCCTAAGTTATTTCTCGGAGCTTGCGAGATGTAGCTGCGTGGGGCTAATTTATGGACGCCATCTGTTGAGAAGACGGACAGCTTCCCGAAAGTCATTTACCTGCAGAGGAGAATCGAGGCTGTCGTCTTCTCTCACCAGCGGAGTGCGTTTAGTGGTGGTGGGCACCTCGTACGTCATCACACTCCATCTAAAAAAGACACACAAAGACACACACAGATGTCAAGCACCAGACAATAAACTTTATTATCAGCTAATCAGATCAAGATAGGAGGACAGGACACAGGGGATGGAAACACTCATCCTTAATGTCCTTTCTATCTGTGATTGTATCACTAATAGAAACAGTAGATCAGCAAAAAATCCATCTATAGTTCAAGCTGGGGACAAAGACGTCTGGTAACACCTGCATGTGCAAGCTTGTTTACTTGTTTGAATTATGTTCTTTTAATTCAAGGAGTAATTTGACATTTTCTAAATTTACTTATGTGCCTTCTTCCCAACAGTTAGCTGAGAAGATGGATGCCCATTTCATGTCTGTACGATAAATATGAAGCCACAGCCGGTTTAGTAGCTTAGCTTAGTTTAGCACAAAGACTAGAAACGGGGAAACAGAACTGCCCTACGAAATGCAGTACTGTATCTATTAAATCACTAATAACATGAGTTCTGCACAGTTCTGGGCCTGAAAGTATGAAGGTTAGGGTTGATTTGGATAAAAATTATACCATGGCAAAACAGTAAACCATAATCTGGTGCCAATAATTCATTTGTTGGGACAGTAAACCAACTTGAAAGCTACTTTTTTAGTTCTGTAGTTATTGCACTTTGGGTGGGTCATATGGCCAAAATCTTCTATCACGATATCAGTCATTTTATACCAGCACCTCTAAAGCTCACTTATTGACATCTTGTTTGTTAAATCTGTAAAAGTTCTGGTTTTTATGTGCTGGAGTATTTCTTTCTGCTTTCCTTCTTCTTCTTCTCTCTAGACGATCGTGTTTCTTCAATTTCAGGTCGGTTTAACATTCTTTCATATCAGATCAATAACTTAACTTACTTCACTGGGATCTTCAATATTTGGATCAAGCAGCTTGTGCAAAACAAGGTGAGCTGAATTTAAAAGGCTGCAGCTGTTGTTTCAATGTGCCAGATACACCTTCAACCGGCATTTAGGTAAATGGACCAAAGAAATGTGATTGGATGATGCATACAATTACATACTAATGTTGCTTCATGTTTAATGCTGTGGCACGAGAAGTGATTCTTAATGTTGTTTGTGACTCTTCCTCAGAAGTATAAGAAGCCTGTAGTCCTGTTAGCCAATTATCTTTATTGCTTTGATTGTTGTTTGCTCCTTTCTGCTGCCTCTTGAGAAATAAAGAACCCTGAGAAACACCTGATTGAGACAAAGCCTTCATTAGTTTGTTCATTTGGGATTTTCTTCCACCAATCCGGGACATTTTTCCTCTCAGTCATATTGGTACTGTAGCTCAAAGCCACTCAGTCCACCTGAACTGGACTTTGCGTGAAAGTCTGAGGAACACGGCAGGATGAAAACAAAGCAAACATGGACGTGAATATGTAGTAAGATGCTGTAACTTGCTGGGAAGAAACGACGTTAACCACCATCGTCTTACCGGTCTAGCATTTTGGTGGTGGCTCTCTCCAGCTTCTCGAGGATCTGCAGCAGCTGAGCGTCATCGTCACAGAGGCCTCCCCAGCCCAGAACACGAGCCAGGTCGTTACCTGTGCCCAGAGGCAGCACTCCCAGCTGGCACTGTAACGTAAGACAACGTGTCATCTGCAAACAGACTGATTCAAACCAATTTTCGATCAAAATCAACACATGACTAATCACTTATGTCTTCAATCTAAATCATAGAGAAGAAGTCAGACACTACAGATTTGTCTGCAAGAACTGGATTGTATCTTTTCCCCCAGAAAGGACAAACAAGACAAATTTAGCAGTGAAATCCAGTGTCCTAATGAAACATTTATATACCAACATTAGATCCTTATTCTGTCTTGTCCTTTTTTATAATGAAGCATCACAAATGGTTTGGGTTTGTAAACATGAGCACACTAGTTGAAGTCCTCACACTGTTTTGTAGGAACACAAATATGAAAAGAATCGAGACCAAACATGGAGAGGCAGTGTTTTTATGCACCAAACTGCTGCAACTTAGTTCTTTTTAATCAAAGCTAAATACTTTTCTGTTTTTATTTTCTAATCTCTTGGCTCTTTGACTGTTTTTAATTGCATTTAAATGTCCCTTTGTAGTGTGTAGCCTTTTCTCGGTGCTTTTGATGTTGCTGAAATGGGCGATATAAATAGACTTGCGTTGCATTACTACAGCTATAATTTTAATTAAAATCTTCAGACAAACATAAAAGCCACACAAAAACAAGTCAGGTTTTGATCAGTAACAGACGCTTTAACTTAACATGTGTGTGAATTATGAAATTGCAAAGAAGTTGTGAGATTTGTCATTTATTTGTCAAAATCCTACAAATAAGCGTAATGAGTTTATTATACAGTACAGATTTATTAATCTGCATTAGTCTCCCGAGCATCACCCTCAAAGACAGGAAAATCATTTTAAACTGCAACATCTTGTAACATAAGGACAAATTTGAGATGGTGATTGTAGACGCAAGGCAGAACAACATAGGAATCTTAACATTAACGGATTAATCTGACATGACCTGAAATTATCCAAACTGATCTGTCACGGCACTTATCTACCCAAATTGAAGACTAATTTGAAATGATCCAAAATGGCATTCATTAAGTTGGATTAATTCTCTAATTAGTTCATTTAATCAGTGTATCATTGGTCATTTTACCCACTGGCCCTGGTCCTAATTCACTTCCTTTTTGGAGTATGACCAAATTTTACTCACAACATGTTCAACACGGTCTAGGTTTGAGGACAACAGAGACAAAAAGTTTACAAAATGTGACCACAGTTGGAAAAATGCTTTATTTCTAACGGTTTCATCATTTTGAAACATCTCTTGCCCACCAGTGTCCCACAGTTACCTTCCATTATTATTATTATTATATCATCATCCCCTCCCTCCCTTCCTCCCTCCTCCTCTTCATCGTTCTCACCTGTTTATGGAGGTTGAGTTTATCCAGCTCTGAGAGCACCCAGCCCACGCTGCCGTCTCCTCCGCACACCAGGATACGAAACGTCACAAACTTCTGGAAAAGGCGCAGGCTGCGAGGGGAGGAGAGAGTGTAGGATGGGACGGGAGGACGAGGAGAGGATGAGGAGGTAGCAAAATCACCACATTTTAAGAGGTAGATGTCAGGAAAAGGCAGCGAAATTACCGTGCATTAAACCGGTCGTGACGAACTAGAAACTCCCACTAGTGGAGGAATAAACCAGTAAAAAACCTAAAATATTTTCTTTTCTGCTACACATGAGCCTGTTATTTCATTTTCAATTGAAGAGCTAAAGTGGTTGAGTAGAAAAAACCCTCAAGTACCCGAGTTCTGGTCCTCCGTTCATCAGGTCGAAGACTTGAGCCGGGTTGAGGAGCTGCTTGAACTTGCGGAGGAACTTCACCCCCTGGTTGTCTCCGCTTTTGGAGTTGACCAGGACCAGGAGAGGACTGGAGCACGACGCTGAGGTGGCCTTCCAGAAGCCTTAAAAGGAAGGTTTTTGTAAATTAATAAAACATGTATGGAAAAATGGAAACACTGGAAAACATTTTCTAGCTCTGAAGATCTCAAGTCCAAATGTTGCGAAAGATGGAGACATTGTAGGGCGTGTCAGTTTTCTACATTTGAGGCTTCTGTCGAGGTTTTTGAATTAAGCTTTTATCATATTTAATGATGTCATCACCCTAATAAAACATTTTAAAAACCCTCAATTTGGATATATAACTGTAATTTATGGTTCTCTTTGTGTGCATCCCTGGAAAGTCGGGAACTAAAAGGTTGTTTTTTTGTAATGAGTGCTTTCTAAGTAATTAGTGTCATTACATAAATGAACACATTGGTTGAGAACTATGTATTTAAAAAATAGTGAATAGTGGTTCTCTGTCACCCCTTACAAACGGTGCAAAATGGTTTAGTCCACCCAGTTACTGACAAGTGACTTCGTAATGTCGTCCTTCAAGAAAGTAAAGTCTGGGTCCCCGAAGAGAAAAGAGAGAAAGGAAAGAGAAGGGAAACAAACCAAGTGAAAACAACTGTTAATTCATTTATTTCATAAGAAAGATGAGTTATTAGCAAGAAACTGCTTATGCACCATGCCCAGTATTTGGTGCAGCACCCCGTAACAAATGGAGCTTCAAACTATTCAGAACAGCCCTACAACATTGTACATTTATGATGAAAGGGACCTTCTTTGTCTGATTTGGATATGCAAAAACAGGTAGAAATAAGACAAACGCTGCCCCAAATTCTTCTCAAAACGTCGCAAATATTCCTCTTTTCTTCAAATGTCTTAGAAGGATTCTCAAAGTATGCTCAAGTTTAAAACGTTCATTTAATTTGTTGTTTCAAAATCATAAAATACTAAAGAATAGAAAGGATTCGCTGACAGTAGAAAGAGTCGAGGGTCAGCTGCCCTCTGCGTGACATTCCTGAAGTGTGAACTTACTGTACGTGCAATACTGAGAGTCTGTATGTACGTGTGTGTGTGTGTGTGTGCGTGTATGCGTGTGTGTGTGTGTGTGTGTGTGTGTGTGTGTGTGTGTGCGTACTAACCGTCTGAGTCAATGCTGTTAAGTGCAGTTGGAGGTATGATTGACACTCGATATTGACCCAAGGGACACACCTTCCCCATTTGTTCTTTACAGCTGTTGTGGACCTGCCCACGCACATGCACGCATACACACGCACGCACGCACGCACACACACACACACACACACACAAACAGAGTCAGTGGTCTCCATAGTAATTCTATATTTCAGTAGAAGCAGAAAGGTCATTACATCCCTCTGAAACCCACCAAATGTCAGTTCTGTAACCTTTACAAATACCACTGTGATTTATTTGAGCCTGTGTTTCTGTGTGTGTGTGCGCTGAGGATTAGACTCATTAATGTGTGTGTATTTGCCCTAAACACTCAAAAGCAATCCAGCCTTTTTTCTGAGTAGAACCCTGAAACGTAATGTTGCATCTCTGTCACCGTTTGTGTCTTAAAAGGCAACTTTTCTGCTGGATTTTTGAATGAAAGCCGTCTTGTGTGTCCCTAGTTTTCGGCTGCAAAGAGTCTTTTATTATATGGATTACATCGTATTCCTCATGCTTTGGTTTTTCTTTTGCACGAGAACATTATTCTGGGGACCTGTGCTGCAGAGAGCGAGCCAAGAACGATATAAAACGTTCACATCTTACTTTGCAGATGCCCCTGAAACACACAATTTCCTGTGTGTGTAAATCGACATGTCTAATTGTTTGGTGAACAAACAAAAGAAAATGTAATCTTATGTATTAATAATGAGATATTTCAACATCTGCTTCACATGGTTTAAGACCTTTAGAACATTTTAGTTTTGCAATATCTCATATTTCCAGTGACAAATGTTGTGCTTTTGTTTTGAAGGCAGTATTACAACACTTCCTGTGTTATCCTGGACAAGTGGTTTGGCATTTGGGAGAGCTCATGTGGGACATTTAAATGAACATTTTGGCTCACTGATATGGTTTCTCCCACCAAAAAAATAATTAATTGGAAACAAGTGGACTGGCACAGACTCTATTACCATGGATACCACTACATTTATTTGTTTGATTGATACATTCTTGTATAAACTTTATAAAGGCTACGATCCTAACTGAAAATCAGCTTTCAGTGATGTCCAAAATAAACACTGACGCTGATTTGACCAGACATCAATCCCACTCACGATGGCTTTGCACCAGAGGCAGCGCCAGTCTTGCAGCCGCCGCACGCTGCCACAGTTCTTGTCACACACCACACATTTGGCACTGACTGGCAGGTTGCCTTCCAGCCACTGGTGGGGCATGAACACCTGGGGAAAAAAATATGCAAAAATACTGAGAACATGAGACATCAACCGTCCTGAGCCCAGGGCAGAAATTATTTTTATGCAAAGATCAATGGAAATTCAAAAAACAACATTGTTGACGGTTGTTATAGTCATTTAAAGCAATTCTTGATCTTAAAATGCCCCTAATAAGTTTATGGCACATTAAAACATCAAAGAAATCCACCAGGTGTTGAAACTCATCAATATTTAATTCTCATATATCTCCGATAAAAGTCTGAACAATAATTTTAATCGGTCTAAAATAAAGTTATTTGCTTCCTGCCTGTCCGTTTCCCTCGACTACTCATGCTGCATTCAAGTGCCATGGGAAGCCTGTCAAAGTGGGACCTCCTACCAGCGAATTCACTAGTCGTAGGTTCCACTTTGACAGGCATTCAAGTGCACCTTGCCTTGTTGGAGGTCCGAAACTTCGGATTTCCCATGGCACTTGAATGCAGCATTTCTATCTCAACGCACGTGTCAGGGGAGAAGGGAGCATCAGAGATCAGGTAAAGGGAAGACGGTGGGACTTTGGAGGGAACTGAGACATGCAAGAAAGGTAAAAAATTGCTTTAAGTGGTATCTAATGTCCTTTTTAAACATTATAACCTTTATTTCAAAGCTTTTTACAGCCACAACGTTGTTTTTGTTGCCGTGTTTTCTCTCAGAATGAGTCGCATCACTCACCCCTTCCTCGTCCTCAATAATGTCGTTTCCTATGGAGGCCAGTGTGGTCCATTTGCAGTTGTTGGTGGAGCGAACTGCACAGCGCTTATGAGCCTTGAACTTACAAACTGTGGACGACAGATCGATAAATTGCACGTTAGACAAACTTTTTAGAAGAAAATCTTGATGAATAAAATGCAGACACAGGACTTTTTCTACTTTAGCAAACAATTTGCACTTTTATTACTGATGTTACATGTTTTTATATACTTGTCTTTTAAATGTACGGTCTCATTTTCTATCATATATATATTATTTCCTATATTTATGCCTTTTTATGCTTATAAATGTTAATGAATGTAACCACCAAATATTTTACTATTTAATCTGTATGAAAATAGTTTGGAAAATTTAACTTTTGGTGAATAATTTCGGACTTATAATTAACTGTTGATCAGCTGATCTTTATGTTTTGCTTTCACATGAATCAAGATGAACTGTTGCTTAAATATCTACATCCTTTATTAAAATGAAATTGCACTCTATAGTTTTTGTTCATACCAGCTATATTAGATAAGTAGGAATTATGTAAAATGAAATGACAAATCAAGAACAAATTAATTAGCAGAGCATTTTGATTCATACAAACATCTAGAAGATTTTGCTTTTCGTTTAATTTTATCGCTACAAGTCACCTAAAAACCCTGCGCGTGTGTGTGTGTTCAGATTTTCCCTTACGATATCAGAGAAGTGAGGAATCAGCCTGTGAACGTTCTCATGTGTCCAGGTCGTCGTTATCCTCAAAGCAATTTCAGTCAAAAGCAACTGGACTTGGTTATATGTCTAGGAAGACGTTTCACCTCTCATCCAAGAGGCTTCATCAGTTCATGTACACATCTGACCAGGACCAGGCTGGGACTGGACCAGGACCAGGACCAGGACCAGGACCAGGCTGGGACTGGTCCAACTAACTGGTGTGGAGATCCAGGTATTTAACCTCTCACAAGGCCGATGATGTCACTGGAACCCTTTGTGCTCCAACTGCCAATGACTGTCACTCTAACGATGGTCGGTTAAATACCTGGATCTCCACACCAGACAGTTTGTCCAGTCCCAGCCTGGTCCTGGTCCTGGTCCAGTCCCAGCCTGGTCCTGGTCCTGGTCAGATGCGTACATGAACTGATGAAGCCTCTTGGATGAGAGGTGAAACGTCTTCCTAGACAAATAACCAAGTCCAGTTGCTTTGACTGAAATTGCTTTGAGGAGAAGTGAGGAATGTTTCCAAGGTGTCAGTGTGTCAACCCTGTGATGAAACCTGCCTCGCCCTGCAACATAGGCGCTATGAACCTACTTCTCTGCTTTCACACTCACCTGCTCTGAATGCTTATCTACAATGACCAGGAAACATGTACGCATGATTTCAAATGTGTGTATTCGTGTGTGTATTCGTGTGTGTGTGTTAGTCTATGTACCTTCACAGGACAGGCCGTGGGAGGTGACGCCTGGCAGAGCCTCCCTGCAGACGTTGCAGAAGGTCGGTCTGGCGTGGGAGCAGGCGTACCAGTTGTGCATCCCAGAGAAATGCTCCATGTTGAACTGGCTGGCCTAAAGGTGGGGAAATTATCGAAACTACATCAGCGGCAGTGGAAACGCGGAAACAAAAAGCTCCTCAGAGTGCTACATCAGAATATGTAGCCTGGGGAAGGAGAAGATATTGCAGAGAGGGACGGTGACTTTTTTAAATTTCATGCTGAACTACACAGCCAGAGGAACTATGGATAAGATAATGGCGTCAGCAGTACATATTGGACTTTGCGGCCGCAGGGTTGAGACATGCTGCACAAGGACAGAGACGAAAGAGGTCGATACAGAGGAGAGGATAAGTGTTAGCCTGTGCGTGTTTGACAGTTACTTCCTACAGTGGCCCTAACAGCTCAAGACAAGTAAGATCCAAGACTGTCTAAAAAACATGGCCAGAAGTCCCTCAGATATCGCAGCGTACAGATATGGAACGGCAAAGAAGCTACACGTCACTGAGAGTTTGTCATCTTTAGAACATTTTAAAAAGAGGAATTTGTAGGCACATTAAATCTCATATCATCTCATCTTCAGCATCTTATCCGGGGTCGGGTCGCGGGGGCAGCAGCTTTAGCAGGGGACCCCAAACTTCCCTTTCCCGGGCCACATTAACCAGCTCTCACTGGGGGATCCTGAGGCGTTCCCAGGCCAGTGTGGAGATCTAATCTCTCCACCTGGTCCTGGGTCTTCCCCGAGGTCTCCTCCCAGCTGGACGTGCCTGGAACACCTCCCTAGGAAGGCGCCCAGGGTTCTCCTTTCAACGCAAAGGAGCAGCGGCTCTACTCCGAGTTCCTCATGGATGGCTGAACTTCTCACCCTAACGTTAAATTCATGATGTCTAATTATGTCTCTTGATGTGCACGCACATATATTCCTTCTTGTCTATTTTGACATTTCAAATTCAAATTTTAGGATTCATAAAATCCCACTTTCACATGTCTCAACGCATTTTTAAGACTTGATTTAAGACATTTTATCACCAAGTGAAGTCTTATTTATACATTAATGAATTCAATGCCGTTTAAGACTTTACCCCCTTCCTAATTTGAAAGGCGATATTATCCGCACCCTCACAAACTTACAAAATAGCAATAATAAGAGCCACAACTCACGAAGGAGAAATAATGAGGTCTGTGTCAAAGACATAAATTAAAACCCTAAATGTGAGGAACATCCAAAGCCAAAATCCTGAGAGAATTTGATGATGGCCTATAGTCCTCAGCCTTCTTTATAGCCTATTGAAGCAGAGGGTGTGATTTTATGAGCAACATTAATCTGCGGGCAAACAGCTGAAATGAAAAGTAGATAAGAGAAAAGAGAGGAGGAGAGTGTTTTCTCCAGGAGAGCAGAAAAGGTGGATACTTTGAGAAAAGACCAGATGGGAAAAGACGTCTGACGCAGGTTCTCATTTAAACTGATCACACACTAGCTTTAATCCAAGGATCATCCATTACATTGCTAATATTGTGAGCCTGCAGAATAAATAACAATGTTAGGAAATCAAGAAAAAAAACGCCAACTAACCTCATAGGTTTCCCATTTTTGGACGGATTTGAGAGCGCCGATCCAGTCCTCCATTTCCTTCCTGCTCTCGGCACATAACATTAGCTTGCGAAACGGAGTGATCACCTGAGAAAAGACAAAAAAATAATTGTAACAATGGAGTATGGGTTTAGAAATGGTCTTTATATCTCATCTGCAGCCAAATCTATGCACCTCATATATTCATTTCTCAACATCAAATCCCATTATTGGGCAGTGAAGCTAAATGCTAAATGAGGAGGAATGCTAACATTAGCTAATTAGCACTACACACAAAGTACAGCTGAGGCTCATGGGTATGCCGTTAGTTCTGCAGGTACGTATTAGATTAATCAGAATTACAATCCATCAGAGCGGTAGCACTCAAGTCAACTTGTTTGAAGTCTTTTTCTTGGTGCGAGCCTTGTTAGACTCTTGAATTGTCTTGGACTCGATATTGGGTACTGGTCAAGTTGTTCCTGGCTGCTGGTTCAGGATCAGTTTGATGTTAGAAGATCAGACTTATTTATAGATCAATCCTGACTATATACTCACTACATTAGCACTGGAAATACATTGTTGCCTATTATGGTCTTGAACAAGACTCTATTTGCTCTGGACTCATCTGGACCTGGTTCCTGGACTTGACTCCATTCCTACAATTCATCCTTAAGGGAAACGGAATAAGGGAGTTAAGGATCACTAAAGTCAGCATGATTCATCCTCTGGGCACCATGAATGTCTGAAACCAAATTTAGTGTCCATACATCCAATAGTTGTTGAGATATTTCAGTATGGACCAAAGCGGTTCAATTCGGAGTCAACAGGTTTTTTTCACTAGCCTCCCAAGACCATCCTGATCTTGCGAGCTCTATTGTATTTTACTCAGATTAGTCTCGTCACGTGTGATGGAGAACATTTGGAGCTGTTTGCCAAGCGAGCGTCCAATCAGTGTTTGTTTGGAAGTGAGTTTAAGTGTGATGCAACGCATGCAAATCCGACATGATCGAGACCGGTTTTCAGATAGCTGTAGCCCTCATTCTGTTAGCTGCTCGCTAATGCTTTTCTCTCTCGGACCCACCTGTTAGAATATAGTCCGGGCACCTGAAGTTGTGCCTTTGATCCCTAAATTTGCGTATCACAAATGGCAGATATATATATACGTCAGTCCTCTTCTGGTTTCTCTCTCTCTCTGCACTTAACCCAGCAGTTTAGAAGCAAGACACGAGAACTTTACTTGGGTCTTGAGGAGTTGCAGCATTTATTAAAACACAAACTGAATCCAACACTGTACTTTAGCTAACATGAGACAACTTTACTGTTCATTTCCTTTCTGCAAGAACGTCCTGTCGGTATCACATTGGAAACAAACTGAAACATGGTTTAGTTCAATCCAGACCGAGACTTCCTCTTGCAGTCATGCTGAACCCAAGGTGGTACCGGGAAAAGGGCCCTAACTCTAATCCTGGATTTCAAGCCTTAAGCCTCTTCACTTGTCATAACTTGCCACTGAGAGCTGAGCCACGCATACAGTTTTGAAATGGTTTAATCCACATTGGAGACTTTTTTCAAACCAGTCTTGCTGCTTACCGTAAAGCTGTTGTTGATGTTCTTGGTGCTGGTCTCGGCCACACTGGCGTCGGATAGGTCCACTTCATCAAAAATCAGAGACTGAGGGGAACAAAGGCAAACAATACAAACATCAGCTGCTTTTTCTTTTATTGTATATCCAGGTACTGTGTGTATACTCACACCTGACCCCTCTAACTTGTGATTTTGGTTACACACACACAGAATTTTATTTTGCAAACTCCATAAAGTCCTTTTACCTTGCAGTCTTTGGCATAGTAGAGGGTCCTTCCTCTGAGTTTGAAGTACCTCCTCTTCCATCTCTGGAAAGAACTGGTCTGCTTTAACAGGATTCCCTCCTTCACACTTTTCTGTGGCAAGATGGAAAGAAGGTAAAAAAGGGGGAGTAGGGGAAAAGACAAACAGATGTCAGTGCATCCAGATCCTCTGAATAACTCAAGTGACAGCTATTCTCTCAGGTGTTTATACATAAACAGAAGGAGATCAGTTTGGATAGTGTCACTAAGACGCCTTGAGGGAATCTGTCAAGACAGGAACAGAGATGTTTACTTAAAGGACTATAGCAGTGTTTTTATGCAAACACCTACACTGGCTGAAATCCAAGTTCCTAATTCATTATCAGAAGAGGAAAAGTCAAGAAGCCCCTGGACATCTTTTACCTCGTTTTTCCAAAAATAACAGCTGTTGTATAAGAAAACGAGGAAGCTACAATGGAGCCACAGAAGGGCCACACAATAATTTGATCTGTAAAAGAATAAGAAAATAACTTTGGGGGCATAAAGAGGAACACATAAAAGAATAAATAAGTAAATCAAATGTGGGAATAAAAGTAGAAATAAATGAAATAATAAATACATGTGGAAATACAAATAAGAATAATTAAACATTTATGTACAAATTATTTCATACATTTTAAATATATATACTTCCTGCATAAAATTACTATATCTTTTATATGTATATAGGTTTAATAAACTATATATGCAATTAATTTAATTTATTTTTATAACTTTATTTTACCTTATTTTTCATTTTATTGCCTTTTGGACTGATATAAATTCATTATATAATTTTAAATTCCAATGATGTAAACAAAGGAACATAACTCAACAACAACAATGTGTGATTTAAAAAAATATATATTTATACATTCTTGAATATTAAATTATTGCATATATATATTTTTTTTTTTCCTGTTCATATTTAAATATATGTTTTATATGATGTCTGTTATTTTCATCCCTTTATTTTACCCTATTGGCTTTATTTTATATATAATTTGATTTATTTCCCTTTCCCTAAGTACACATTTTTATTTATGTATTTATTTCTCTTAATATTTACACATTTATGTTCTTATTCTTTTACATTTTTATTCTTTTTTAATGGCACTCCTATGAGTCCATAGCTACGTTTGGTGTCAGTAGGCGTGTGTGTTGTGCGGAGAGTTAACACAGCAGAAACACACACGCTGACGTCCTGTCCTGCGATTACTGGAGCAACAGAGATGAAGTGATGCGCCGAGTCGGAGGCGCAGCCATCCGAATCCGCGGGAAAAATTATTATTAACACGACGAAGATTTGATATCATAGATTTCATGTTTGACTGCATACTCGTTCTGTCTCTCTCAATATTTATGAGTACATGCCCGGAGAGCGCAGAATGCACCATGGGTAATCAATTTGAGATAGGACATTGGGGGTCGCCATGGAGATTCCTCATTTCTCGAACGAGAGGGATACCCGGGCCTGGTGATAGATACAGACACGACGCACACTGATGTAATCTTAAAACTCGGATCACGCTACGGATGGCTCCCTCCGCACGTGAACGTCTGTCACCTGCTGTAGCAACATTCCTGCACCAGAGTCGCCACGGCAGCATTAATTTGATCAGTCTCCAATGACAAACCTGTGTGTGTGTGTGTGTGTGTGTGTGTCTGTCTGTGTGTCTGTGTGTGTGTGCATTCTTGCAGAAATGTCACTGTCTTCCTGAGGTTTTCACACATCCACTACCATAAAACTGGATTAACTGGAAGTATTTGAGCAGCCACATTCTATACCGTAGTTCAAAAACCTTGTTTCTTTAAAAAAAATGACAAAAAAACCTTTGAAGAAAAGGATAAAGATGATACCAAAGATAATAGCGCAAACATTTTCAATACATTTCTGTAAAACCTCAAAATGTGTCCCATATTATCAGGAAATCATGACTCACAGGAAATGACTAATCCTGCTATTCCTTTGCATAAGCTTCTAGGACAAATGCCTTCATACTGTAATCAGTAAACACAGCAAATTAGGTCATAGATATATCTGCCTGCTCCCCTGAAGCTCTGTTTAAATCATCTGGAACAGCTTGCACAACCTGCACTGCCACTACAGCCAGTGGGCAAAGGTGAACTGTGTCTCTAAACGTGTATCAAAGATGTTGAAATAGTAGCTGTGTAATTGCATGTATAAAGGTTGCAACTTGGTTTTAATGTCCAGACAGAATAAAATCATGTCTCCAAAATATAATGTGTGGTGGTAATTCCCACCTCAAGCCAATAAAATTCAGCGAAATCATAGTTAATTGTGAATGACTGGCTCACTGGTCCTTGGCTGTTTTGTTTTCACATTGAATTTAGCAGCACAAAAAGTCAGAACTTCCTATATCATAAACAGTGATAGCTCTGTGTTAAGGCACACCAAGGTCAGACGTTTATTGATGTTTTTGCGATAACAGAATAAAATGGCGAATACGTGCTAATGCGGAAGAAGACGTGGAACGGATATTGTTTTTTGGTATCTCCAAATCAGGAGCGGACTTGTTAAATTGCACTCTAATAAAAATAAAGAACAGGACAGACGATGACAAACACATCTCTGCTCTCCACAGCGCAGGTATGTTGTTTATCTAGCGCTATCAACTAGAGTTCTCAACGGGGGGCTGGCCCTGAGCAGTTGGCTTAGCAGAAACTTGGCAGGGTCTCCAGATCGGTGCATGATCTGGGAAATCTGCCCTGAAGGAAAAAGATCCAAGACTCAGTGGGGGGGAGCTTCGCCACCTGCAATGGCAGCTACGCAACAAGCTGACAGCATGACAAGAGAAAGTGTGTGAACTTTTAAATGGAAGACAGAAATTAACAAATAGAACATAATAATGCGAAACACGACACTTGAAAAGAGTGAATGGGGCCTTAGTTAGCATTGCATTAAAGTTACTCTACAAGGAAAGAACAAGTCAATGCATCACTGGGTTTGCTGTTAATACAAAAAGGACAAGGGTGATTTAGTAAGTTACAATCAACCAAGATGGTAAATGGACTTGTACTTATATAGCGCCTTTCTAGTCATCTGACGACTCAAGGCGCTTCACAGCGTCTGTCACATTCACCCGTTCACACAGACATTCACACTGATGGCAGTGGACATCTACATACCATCTAATCTGATCTAACCACGGGGAGCAATTCGGGGTTCAGTGTCTTGCCCAAGGACACTTCGACATGTGGACTGGGGGGAGGTGGGGATCGAACCACCAATCTCTCGAACGGAGGACGACCCACTCTTCCACTAAGCCACAGCCTTTCTTTCCCACAAGCAAGATGTCTCTAATGCGCTTGGAAAAGAATAGAAAAATGTCTGACAACATAATGCCATAATTCTAAGTATTCTTACTTTACGACAGGGGTCTTAAAAACGATACTCTACTATATACAATACTTACTAGCTAGCTGCTTGCTAGTAGCCTACAGTACCTTGCAAATCTTGCGTTTGTACAGAAGTTTTCATGTTTTTTAACTGTCTGTCTTTGCAGTTAATGGCCTTGGCTGTCTGCACAGAGGGAGTAATACACGGCAGAAGCACCTCCGAAAAACAGCGATCAAATCAAATTCACCACTCCATCTCTATCTCATTTCTCGTATCTGTGTGTGTTTGAGTACATATGCATGATATATCCCGCACATGAGGCTTCTTGTGCTCCCACGGTACATGTCTTTTTCTTAGAATAAATGTGCTTTTGTGCCCCGAAGGAGAGTGAATCTCATATTGTTACACCGGTACAGAGAAAGAAAGAGAGGAAGAGCAAGAAGAAGGGAAGGATTGATGGTGGAAGGTATGATAAATAGCCCACTGGTATGGATCATTAGCGAGACCAGATGGGGAAGGAAACAGAGCGGTGACAGCAGCGAGAAGAGCAAACAGCGAGAAGCTTCACAAAAATGCAGGAATAACAACAAACAGGAAGATGAAAAAGAACCAAACAAAAGAACGAGACAATTCCTTGAGGAGAAAAGAAGGAAAAACAAACAAGAAGGTGTTGCGGCCTCTTTTGACGGAACCACCTGATACGTTGGAGATAACGGCGAGGTGCAACACCCTTCTTCTGCCGCCAATCAGGCTTATCTGTGGTTGCCACAGCAACACAAACAGGAGCTGTCAGTCAAGAAGCTAATCAGAGTGGCTTTGTTTGACAAAAGCGGCTAATGACATAGCAACCACTGATATAGCTGAAGGACATACAGTGCTGTAAGTTCAACCCGACTCAGGATGTCGCAATCTAGGTGTGAAACTTAGAGGCAAGGTGGCTGTAAAACTAATGCCCAGGTGCTAAAGTCTGACTGGGCTAGCTTACTTTCCTGTGAAAAATACCTTTGAGCCATTTAGTGAAACAGAAAACAGGTACGATATATGGAAACACTTGAGTATTTGAATTTAAAATCAGTAAGTTGTTACACTCAGTTGATGGTTTATTAGCTACATATAGTTAAAACTACTGCTAACATTTAAACCAGGGATGTCAAAGTCAAATACATCAGAGGGCCAAAAAAATTTGCTACAAGCCGAGGGCCGGACCGGTTCACTGTTTATTAAAACATATTAAAATGATTGCAAATAACCTATTGAACCAAGACCTAACACAGTGTACCGTATTTTATTTAAAAATTAAATTAATAATCCAATATTTTTGTACGGCTCTGTCAGTAATTTCAGGTGAAAACATTTTTCAACAGGCTCACAGACAAAAAAGGAAATGTCCTTCAAAAATAAAATGTGTTCCTTAATATCAAGATAAAGACGCGCAGCTTAGTGAACATGTGCTTGAAACACGCTGTTCTCATCGTCCACCTTTCCTTTAGCCGTTATTGGGGAGGGGGGGTGCTGAAAGTTGACATCTGCCCTGAATGCTGACCAATAATGAAGCCGAGGCGGCCCAGTTGCGGCGCTGCAGTGAGTTCCGTTGCATTGTGGGTAATGTAGTTTTGGTGCGTGGAAAACACCAGCAGGCGGCTGTGGCGTGCGGGCCGGTTCTAATACTAATTAAATATCATCCCGGGGGCCAAGATCATTCATTCTTGCCTTGACTTTGACACCCATGATGTAAACAAACTGTTTAAAACTAGTGTTTCTACAGTTTTGTCCACCCCATTTTGTATCACTGTTGACTAAATATTCATTTATTCTTTATGTGGATGCCCATTAGCTTCCACAAAGTAAACTATCAATAAAAAACCCTTATTTAACATCATGCAATAAAATAAACCCTAGAATTACAAACTGCAGCCACAATATGACCATGAAGCCGTGAAGCAGGGCTGTTGTATTAGACCGCATTAGATTTAGGTGGTAGTAAAAAATAAACTGGTATATAAAGAATAACATAAAAGGGAAGTAATTAACAAGCTCTGAAAAATACCACAGTGGTAGTAAGCATCATAATCATGTTGAGCAATCAAATCTTAATTGACATTCACTGGATCAAGTCCGCCGTATATTCACCTCGGTCACATTTCATGAGTTGTGCTCAAAAGAAAAGTGTTGTGTTACGTGAGCCAGGAATATGGCGAATATCCTGAATTAACACTAAGAGTTCAGAGAGACAAAGGTTAGAATATGCATGTTGTGAGTGTGCTTCTAGATAAAAACTTTCAAGTGCATCCCCTTTATTGAAACAAGGAGGTTAGTTCACATGCGAGTAATAGTTCAGTGTATTTTTTTGCTTGTTGTTTTTGTTTTATGTAAAGTGCCTGTGAGCGTCTTTCAAAGCACTGTACAAATAAAAGGGATCTAATCTGCAAAAGTCAGTTGAGCAGGCGAAGATAAAGTTGTCACGGCAAGACTTTTTCCGCGAGCAGTTTACCGTAAAAAGGTTGCACATTTAGTTTGTTTTCTGATGAAGGGAACGTTAAGCGACCGTTTTAGCCTGTAACGCCGTCCTTTGGAGCTTTGGAATTCAATTTAGCAGGCGATAAAAAGCCTTCGTCTCCCGAGATCTGGGTGCAAAGTTTAACCACGTACTCGGGATTACTATGGAGACGAGATATAGAATAAACCAGGCTGCCTTCACTGAGAATACTCACATTATTATGCACATGGCTGCAACGTGCGTGACCTTCTCCCAACGGCTCCTCTGGGCCATTTCTGTAGCTAATAATACGATTTTAATCAAGTCGCCTGATTGAATAAGACTTAAGCTTCCTTCTGATTGGCTAGCTGCAAAAAGGTATATAAAAAAAAAAGCACACGTGTAGTGTACACGCCTGCGAAAACACAACATACAGTGTATGCAAAGGTCAGGTTGTGCACCAGCTCACGGTCATACAGAAGCCATTGATGGGTTTCTCCTCTCCGGCTGAGAGATGTTGTCAGACAGATCAGTGTATTCATTAGAGCAGGACTAATTACATCACAACAATCAGCCCCAGAAGACCTGATGTGCACACACAAACACACACACACAGAAGAGCTGTGAAGTGGATTTGCAAGCAAGAGCACATTAACACATAAACTTACTCATCTGCAAAATGCACACAGTCAAACAGAGCTCTGAAGTGCACCCACACACAAATCGGACTGATTCAACCCTTCTCTCTCTCTCTCTCTCTTCTCGAGTCAGCTACATTTAACAACTCGACCACACACACACACACACACACACACACACACACACACACACACAGGCACATGCACACAGCCCTGCATGACTGAACAACAAATCCCTGGATTTCTATTTATTTCTGAGACTGCAGAGTGACCTGGAGGCTGACATCAGATGTGGATGTTTAACTAAAGTCTGAGTAAAAAAGCTTCATGTGGTTCTTTGACATCAGGAGTCAAGACATGATTTAGTGATGAACAACAGCCTCCACTGATAAGACCAATTGTAGGGAAGATGAGCTCAAGCCATTGAAACTTCTCACCTACTTTGAGATGAAAGCAGGGCTGGATATTACCCAATATACTGTGGGTCATTTCGTATCATATATTGTGATGTTTATAATGAAGATAATGGATATTAGTCTATATAAAATCACCACATGCTAATGTTATTTGTATATACTCCTGTGTAAGGCTGTGGTTTGATCTTTAAAATGTTAGAAAATGGTGGAAAATACTGTTGTGAGTGTTTCCAAAAGCACAACTCAGAGATATTTGGTCAACTGCCATAAGATCCCAAACAAACAATCATACTGAGGAAGCTTCAATAAGATCATTTTGACTTTTTTCTTCTTTAAAAATGACTTAAAACTAATTCATCAATTATCAAAATAGTTGGCGATGGGGGTGTGACGAGACCCTCGGCTCATGAGACGAGACGAGATCTTAACTCTACTTTTAACAATCAGTATTTTCTTAATTTTGATTTTAGCAGAGAGCTGCGGTGGTGCTGCAGGTGTCTGTGCATAGTGCTCGTGTTAGCCGCGGTGTAGCCTACAGTACTTACGCCGGTACAGTATACCCACATCCGCGTTTCCTTCTGCCGTAGGCTTATATGTGTTTTGAACATTTATAAACTGTATCTATCGTATATTGACTGATCAACTCCTTCCTAACTTGTTGCACTGGGAAGTAAATTGAAATAAAGTCAGTGAATCCGTTAAATACGGTTGATTTCTTCCCATGGAGCCGACATGAAAACGTGACGTGTTCCTTTCATTTATCACCCTTCTTTTAAATTCTGTCACAAAACATTTTGGGGTTCTCATTGCACAATAACATCTCATTTAATGTGACAAATAAGTGCAATAACCAGGAGCCCTTCACATTGGACGACACATTTGTCCTCTCTCTCTCTGTCGTGGTCATGTTGGTGCGTTGTCTGAATCTCGTGGCGCGATATCTCGTCACATCCCTAGTTGGCGATTAATTGAATAATCGATTAATCATTGCTGCTCTACTCTTATGTGGATTCATTCCTCGACAAATGATTCATTTTATCAGGAACTTTAGTGAAAAAGAACATAACGTGCAAGGATCAGTCTGTAAAGCGTCGCCCGAACGGTGTAATGCAGTTTGGATACAGGTTTCACGACATTGTGATAGAGACAAACGTCGCAAAAATATTCATGATAAGACATTTTTTCCGATGTATATCTTCATATTTCCCAGTCACAGTTTACAGTCATTTGCATGTAAGTGCTGCAAAGTTATGAGAAGCATTTTCTAACGAGATATCGTGTGATTGTTGGTGCAGACCGATTCATTCGACAGCTTAATTGGGTCAAATATTGACAGAGTGATGTCACACTGAATCATCCTTCCATGGTTGTCTTTATGTCAACGAATCCCATGAAAGGACCAAAACAAACAATTCATTGATCCAACTGACAAGCAGAGTGTGTGTGGCTCAGGCCTCATATCGCTTAGTCCTCCGAAAACTCATAAAAGAACCACGCAGTAGAAAATAGTTCCCCCCCACCCCCACAAAAAATGCACTATTTACTATGAAATGTTTGTAATGTTTACTAAAAAGAAGGTAAATAAATACATTTTTTTCTTTTTTTCTTGATTATATTTATGAACTCTATAATTCATCTCCCCCCGGTCAGGTAAGGAACAGTGGAGACACTGTGTCCTGAGAAAAATGTCACTTGATATCACTTTATATCATCACTGCATCACTTTATATCATCACTGCATCACTTTATATCACTTTATATCACTTTATATCATCACTGCATCACGTTATATCATCACTACATCACTTGATATCATCACTGCATCACTTTATATCATCACTGCATCACTTTATATCATCACTGCATCACTTTATATCATCACTGCATCACTTTATATCATCACTACATCACTTTATATCATCACTGCATCACTTTATATCATCACTACATCACTTTATATCATCACTGCATCACTTTATATCATCACTGCATCACTTTATATCATCACTGCATCACTTTATATCATCACTGCATCACTTTATATCATCACTGCATCACTTTATATCATCACTGCATCACTTTATATCATCACTGCATCACTTTATATCACTTTATATCATCACTGCATCACTTTATATCATCACTACATCACTTTATATCATCACTGCATCACTTTATATCATCACTACATCACTTTATATCATCACTGCATCACTTTATATCATCACTGCATCACTTTATATCATCACTGCATCACTTTATATCATCACTGCATCACTTTATATCATCACTGCATCACTGCATCACTTTATATCATCACTGCATCACTTTATATCATCACTGCATCACTTTATATCACTTTATATCATCACTGCATCACTTGATATCATCACTGCATCACTTTATATCATCACTGCATCACTTTATATCACTTTATATCATCACTGCATCACTTGATATCATCACTGCATCACTTTATATCACTTTATATCATCACTGCATCACTTTATATAACTTTATATCATCCCTGCATCACTTTATATCATCACTGCATCACTTTATATCATCACTGCATCACTTTATATCACTTTATATCATCACTGCATCACTTTATATAACTTTATATCACTTTATATCACTTTATATCATCACTGCATCACTTTCTATCACTTTATATCATCACTGCATCACTTTATATCACTTTATATCATCACTGCACCACTTTATATCACTTTATATCATCACTGCATCACTTTATTTAGTTGCACTGTAACTTAGTTCAGTGTTATTAGTTATCGCTCCTTATCACTTATTTAGTTTGTACTTATTTTATTTCAGTATGCTGCTCAACTGCACGCTGCGTATTGTTGTATATTGTATAAACCTACGTTTAACCAAGATGTCTGTTGCTTTCTGTCACATTAGTTATTGTTTGATTTATTTGATGTTAGCTTTATTTTGATTTGATTTATGTTTTTATGTTTATTGTCACTCTGATCCTTTCCCACCTTTGTAATGAAACTGTTGCACAGTAATCTCCCTCTGGATAAATAAAGCTTCTTCAATCTTGAATCCTATTTGTGAAAATAAAAATCAAGCACTTTTCAAGCATTTTAAGACGCATTTTCCAGCACCTTACTGTTGGTAAATTACACATATATATCGAGTACATACAGTATCTGGATTATTGTACTTATATGTCAAATTAAATGAGATGTTATTGTACAATGAAAAAACCCCAAATGTTTTGTGACAGCGCTCTACAGAAGGGTGACAAATTACCGTAACACATGTCACCTGTATGTGGGTACACTTTGCATCCTATAAGTTAAATTCCAGGGACTTTATTCACAATCCAAGACCTTTCCAAACCTCTAGGACACCACATATCAAGGACTATTACCAGTGAATCCTCCTCAACGCAGGTCACTCTCACAGCACTGGGCAGCTCCTTCAGCAACAGACTGATACACCCTGAGTGTGCGAAGGAGAGGTATCGCAGGTCCTTCCTTCCTGCTGCTGTCAGACTTTACAATCAGCACTGCTCCCAATAGACTATTGACCTCATCCTGTCCCCTGCACTGTGCAACATGCCTGTACTAAGGTCACTTCTGTTTTTGCACTATTTGGTCATGTTAACTCATATTTATTTATTCCATATTAAATTATTACAAAACAAACAAAACAAGAACAACTGCACTGTATCATGCGAATATGTATATGTGTCTATTTCTATTTATTACCTTTTTAAATTTAACTTTAGTGCTTATTTTCGCTATTTTTTGTATCTTTTATCTTATTTTATCTTATTTTGTAATATTCTGTTGCTGCTGTGACAAAAGAATTTCCCCGTCTGCGGGACATTAAAGGTTTTCTGATTCTGAAAAAAGCAAAAAGTTTGCACTCTACCAACATGATTTCATCTTTCTCTAGCAGAATAACAAAATGCCAAGCGGGACAGCACACAGCCGCGGTGTAAATGCGGAATTTGCCAGTTCAAAACCGACTTTGAACTGACACCAAATCACTGCACACCCACTGCTGGAGCTTCCTGTTTCCTGAAATCTGTCAGAATAAAATCACTATCAACCAATATCATCTTTAAAACATTGCCACAATACCCTCTATGAATAATATCCTGCTTTAGTGTCACGTCTAAGGGTCTTTTTGATGTTAGTACGTCTGCGCTCACACTGACCTGACCCACCAGGCGACTCTCCTGGGACTTCTCACTGTGACTGGACTCCAGTTGGTCCTCATGGCTGAGCTGGTCGTCGTCCCCCTGTCCTCCTCCCTCACAGCGAAACAATAGGGGTGCCATGCAGCACCCGCTGGGCTGACACAACCCCGGCATCGGCAGCGCCCGCTGATGACCTCAGTGTCTGTACTATCTGAGCTAACACAGTGAAACGATGGCCTTTACCTCCAGTGGCACAATGACTCTCAACTTTGGATCTTTTTAATGTTATTTAGATCATTCTCTACACGGCCGCTTCTTCCTTCTCGTCGTAAAAAAATATTTCTTCTACCTTTTATACACAAAATTTCCCTTTAACCTGCTTTATATCGCTCTCTTACACACACACAGACACACACGCCTCAGCAGTAACTCATTCCAGACAATACAATCCTACTTCCTCTCTCTCAAACTTCCCTTGTCTTTAGCCACGCCCCTTCAGGTGTGCTGTAGGACATGCCTCTTCAGTGTGTGTTAATGTGCCTCTCTCTATCTCGCTCTCTCTCACACACAAACACACACACACACACACATTCTGAAGATAAGGCGGCGCATGCAAATGAGCTCTGGCACATGACACACACCTGAGACTGGTGGTGTGTGTGTGTGTGTCTGTGTGTTCATGAAAGAACAAGCCTATTTCCTTGAGGCTATTAATAGAACTGGAAGAACCTGATTGCCCATGAGAGCGCGCACACACACACACACACACAGACACACACACACACACACACGCACAAAGAGAGAGAGGGAGAGAGGGAGAGAGAGAGAAAAAGAGAGAGGGAATAAAAGGGTTGTTGCTGTTGCTTGAATGCTAATTTAGGAAATTAAATAAGTTTTAAAACTCACACATACAGGAATGTACACATGCACGCAAACACATATTCTCGTACATCTGCATTTGTGAGGACATTCATTGACAGAATGCATTCCCAAGCCCCTACCCCTAAACTAAACCAAATTCAAACCTTAACCTTAAAACCAACTCTTAACCCCCCAAACAGGCCTTTGAAATAGTGAGGACATGTAGGCCGGTCCTCACTTTTCATAAAGGTCTGGGTCCTCAAAAAGACAGATGTACAAATACACACATATACACACGTCATGTCAATGAGGAGGTTAAAGAGGACTATTCTACTTAAAATAACTGAAAAAGTCACCGTGGTCACACAAACTCATGTCCTGCCAGCCTGCATGAGCGGTCCTGACTGTGTGTGTGTGTGTGTCTGTGTGTGTGTGTTCACGTCTGCTGCCCACGCGTCGTCATCAGACTACTTTCAGTGTCAGATCAGCGTCTCATCTGCCAAGGCAAATTACCGCGAGTGTGCGCGCGTGCATATGCGTGAGTGTGTATGTTTTCCGCCAGTCGGCATATCATTCCGTCTTTAATGAGCAGAAACATGCTGTTCCCTGCAGACTCGCTCACTGACACCAACTCCCTCTCTCTCTCTCTGTCCTTCTGTCTCTCCCCCTCAATTCCCTTCAGTCCCCCCCACCCCCCCTTTCTCTCTATCCAAATCACTCGCAGTTAAAATCAATTCAGAATTAGGTCAAAAGGGATTCATTAGCGACTTTAATGAGTCACGTAGCCAAAGTCATTTAGGTGAAATGACTCCGATAATATGCATGTTATCTCTGTCGAGTTCCTTTGTGCGCCTGATGGAAACACGCAGGTCCACTCGGGCCCACGCTGCTTCATCAGTGACCACACCTGTCTCTCTTAATACGTGTTAACATCACAAAAGTTATGCATTTCACACGTGTTATCACCTACACAAAGGTCAATCGGCTCAGGTGAACGCGAGTAAAGCTGGGATTGTTTTTCCGCGGCAAAAAGGAGCTAAACCGCAAAATCACTGAGGATATACTGCATCAAAGAGAATTCAAGGAGAAGAAGGAGCAGCAGCGGGACACGTAGAAACATCCTTGACATTTGAATTCATCGGATGACATTCGGGACTTTACGAGATACACTCCTTTTCTATATTTGTGCGACATGCAGTCAAACCAGGCGTAGAGGCTAAGCTAAGCTTTAAGCTCCTGAGGTGCTTCACCAAGGCTAGAATAATTAACACACTTTTTAACCTTGTTCGATCAATGAAAGCCATTGGTTGCATTTACTTCTTTCAGGGCGCACTCACGCTGTCCATCCGTACCATGCCCAAACAGGTTTTACGGGTAAAGCCTAGTTCGTTTGACCAGTGTGAGTGCAACCGTACCGTGCCTAGTTGCGGCCAGCTTGCCGGCCGCACACCGTTTGGGAGAGGTGGGCTTTTGTAGAGAGTGTTTGCACATGTATGAGCACGAGCGTGCGCATGTGTACGAGCACGAGGCCTACGGCAGCTCTGACGTCATTTTCTGTGCGCCCGTTGGGACATAGAAAAAAGAAGGAGGGACCATGCGCGGACATTTAAAACAATGGCGGCGAAAGGTTCACGTTGGTGTGATGCGGAGGTGGAGTGTTTACTGCAGATTTGGTCGATGAAAAGATTCAAAAACAGTCGACAAGACGCACAAAAACTCTGAGGGCTATGTAAAGATTTGTAAACAAAGCCATGCATCGCGATGACGTCATCAATGCGTGTGACGTGTTGCGGCGTGATGACGTATAGGCAGCAAGAAGCATTCTCCGAGGCCCAGGTAGTGTGAGTACAAACGGGCCTGAAGGGGGGGACAAGGACCCTAAAGCACAGGGCACGGGACGGACGGACAGTGTGAGTGCACCCTTAGTTCTTCATAGTTTCTTCTTTAAAAATGCGGTTTGTATATGACCGGGTAGTGGTGTGGCGTTCCCGTCGTGCACG
>NC_139847.1:4925321-5022821 GCF_963691815.1 Echiichthys vipera | reverse complement strand
AAATGAGTAAAAATAGACAGAAAACGACCACAAAGAGACGCTAAATATGTAAAAATAGGCAGAAAACGACCACAAAGAGACGCTAAATGTGTAAAAATAGACAGAAAACGACCACAAAGAGACGCTAAATGAGTAAAAATAGACAGAAAACGACCACAAAGAGACGCTAAATGAGTAAAAATAGACAGAAAACGACCACAAAGAGACGCTAAATATGTAAAAATAGACAGGAAACAACCACAAAGAGACGCTAAATGAGTAAAAATAGACATAAATCGACCACAAAGAGACGCTAAATATGTAATAATAGACAGAAAACAACCACAAAGAGACGCTAAATATGTAAAAATAGACAGAAAATGACCACAAAGAGACGCTAAGTGTGTAAAAATAGACAGAAAACGACCACAAAGAGACGCTAAATATGCAAAAATAGACAGAAAACGACCACAAAGAGACGCTAAATATGTTAAAATAGACAGAAAACGACCACAAAGAGACACTAAATGAGTGAAAATAGACAGAAAACGACCACAAATAGACGCTAAATATGTAAAAATAGACAGAAAACCACCACAAAGAGACGCTAAATATGCAAAAATAGACAGAAAACGACCACAAAGAGACGCTAAAGAGAACTGTCTGATGTCACGGCAGCCATACTGTACGACACTTTGTACGACACTTTGTTCTCTATTTGTTTGAACGGCATGGTCGTGACACAAAGATCCCGCAGCTGTGAACTGGTGGGTGGGTCGACGACATGAACACAAGCTGGGAGAAGTGACAGATCAGAGCACGAAGGAGAGAAGCTTCAGGCTTCAGGCGACGGCGTTTGTGCAGCTCCAATTCCTCAGCGCCACTAAATGTGATAAAAGAGCTGCGAGGCTGCGGCGCGCCTCTGTGTCTGCAGAGCGGCGTCCAGTCACTCTGCATCAAGTCAGGTTCTCCCGTCCGCTGCAACACGTGGCCCTGTTTCTCCAGCTGGGTTCACTCGCCTTCTAAAAACAGACCCTTTCCTCGCCTAACTCTAGATAAAAATTCATTTCAGCGAGAAAGCGGACGGCGGCGGCGAAGACGTGGAGGTTTACATCGACACAGCGTTGAAGTAAAGAGGTCACGGTTAAGTGGAGAATTGCTACAAAGCACAGGTTTGAATACACACAGAAGATAATGAGGATAATGTGAATATTTTAGCGAGAGGGTTCCTGGTTCGAATCCCGGCTGGGGCCCTTCTGGAACCCTCTTGCTGTGAGACGACAGTGCTAACCACCAACCCACCGTGTCACCCATGAAATAAATCATCATAGAAATTCACCTTTTTTTTCTTTTCGATGATTAATAACATTAAAACTGTGTTATACTGCACTGGCGACATGTTTTGGTTCTCCAACCATGACTGTGCTTTTTCCAAAGAGGTGCAGGACTTTTGGAAAAGAATACGCTGCAGCGGGTAAAAATGTGATAGGAGCAAGAAACGAAGATCAGAAAGAGCTCTGTGACTAATGGCCTTGAGTTTGCGTCGTAAGCGTGTCTCTTAACAGGAGCCATTTTGGGCTCTTTACACAAACACACACATGGAAATGAAACGGCACGCTTCACGCAGTCGTATTTCTTCTACGGGGGAAAATAGAGTCGGCGGCTGCTCACCGTAGTTGGAGACCTGTTGTGGCTCAATATTGGTCCATATATAAGGAGCACCGGGTTATAAGGAGCACTGTCGGCTTTTGAGACATTTGAAGGTTTTTACGCCTTATAGTGCGGAAAATACGGTAATCTTTTTCCATGGACAGATTTAGCTACTACTCAGTGTGTGGTGCACAAACGATTATCATAGCATGGTAGAGGATAAATTACCTTTTTGTCTATTGTTATTCATGCATTATGTTATTTGGAACAAGACACAGCTGTTCTTTATTATTCCGTACCTGTGCTTTTCCTGCTTTGACGAGTCAAAATGTCTGCTGTGAAAAGGGGGTCTGTACGAGGCCGACGTCTGATGTAGGCTATCGACTTAACTGGGTCACCACGCTGGAGCCTCTGGTGGCACGGCTCAGTTTACGTGGTTACAGTTTGATATTATGTCTCGAGTCTCCGTGCTCGAGTTTCATCATCGCCGGCGTTTTCAACAGCCTGGATATCAGATACTTGCGTGTGCCAATGCGTGTGTTACTCCTGCATTACATTTCTGCCCAAACCCCATTGTTCTGTTTGTGAAACAGCGTTAATTTAGATGAGATTTATGACACAAACAGGGGTTTCTACGGTGTAAAGTAACAATAAACAACAACACATGGTTGTTATCTTCTGTCGGCTCGATGTCCAATCAGACTGTGTGAAAGTAAAGGGCGGAGTTAAAGCTGATAAACATAGATTTGATTTCTTTCTCTGCCCTTTTTCCCCCGTTGCAATCTCCCCATCTTTTCATTTTTATTGTCTTCCCGTCTCTCCCTCATTAACTCTCTTCCTTCGCCTCCGATCGATAACACTCTCCCGTCTCATGCCTCCGCCCAGTCCTCCTCCATCCAGGCTGTGTGTTTACTACCCGGATCGTTACCTCTTCCTCCTCCCTTTCTTTCCACTGTGATTTCTTCCTTTTTCCTCCTCTACCCTCTCTTTCAAGCCTCTTTTCCTACCGCCTACTGTCCTCAGTCCATTTTTGATTCATCTTTTGCATCTGCGTCGTCCTCCCCCTCCCCTCGTCACTCAACCCTGCGTCAATATTTGTCCTCTTCTTGTCATCTCTGCTTTCTTTTACCTCCATCGACACATCCCTTTCCTTTGCTCCGTCTTGTTATTATTTCACGGACGTCGAGGCCCGTGTGTTATTTGTTCATTTGACAGAAGTTGTGAGGATGACGCGTCTGACTCTAATACCTTCTCGCAGCACTTTGGTTCAGAGTGAAACATCCTGATAGAGAGGTTATTATTGACTCTGAAACTTGATACAAACATCATTGATTTCTATAAAATGTATCCGGATGACTCTAGTGATCACCTGACCTTTTATCCAGAAAGGAAGGAAGTGAAAACGCATTATAGTTGTTATCAAAAGAAGCACAGAACAGCCTAAATGTGCGGGATTTGGTTAAAGGGATCATTCAGAGGTGCAGTAGTTTTGAGGAATTGAACGGTTTCGCTCACTTTCCCAAATTCAGAAACTAATAAACGACTCAGGACACACTTTTGTAAGTATTTGGTGTCGTCTTAAATGAATGCAAACAAAGGCTGGGCCTCACCCGTGGTCATGAAAGCTGGGTCATGACCGAAAGAACGAGGTCGCGGGTAGTGGAGCACGAAAAATAAAAGCACAACGACCGAAAGAACAGCGAGACCAAGATCTACTTAAGATCCCCAGAGCTGGGTCTGTCTGACGCTCCTGTGTGTTATAGGGAAGGTTTTCGTTGCCACCGTACTCTACAGGGGAATTGTTGGGTCTATGTAAATCATAAATAAGTCATAGAGTGTGGTCTTTACCTACTCTGTAAAGTGTCCTGAGATAACCTTTGTTATGATTTGGCACTATGAATAAAATTGAATTGAAATTGAATTGAATTGAATTAAAGAAACTTCCTAAAGTGACAGGAGGTTTTCAAAGTAGTGGACTCGTCTTCTGTTCTAGCTGTTTATTTTTTCTGATAAAGCATGATTAATAATGTGGGGGGCCCCAAATAAACAGTAGCGTAGGGGCCTCTGACCACCTTAATCCGCCACTGGGCACCGGTATACAAAGAGTAATTCATAGCGCCTGGAAGAGTGAAATAAAAGTAAGAATCTAAGAACAGAAATGTGTCTTCTGTTGCGTAACGAGCCAAACATGTGTGGTTGTAGGCTCATGGTAGTGTTGTGAAAATGATACGGATCCATATGATGTAATCAGTGAAGTTTATAACATGTTAGAAAAAGTCCAAATGCTGCATTCATAGATCGTTATCAGTTTGATATGACACACTCGGATGTGGACTGTGTGAGTCAGTGTTGGATTTAAGAGGACGGACTCTTTATCAAATCAAAAGGGAGATAAAGTGAGTTGGAGGGACCCTGTTCTCCCCCTCCTCTCCTCCGTCCCTTTTATCGGCAGGTTTTGTAATGTGTGATGGATGGAGTCTGGACCATGATAACCTGCTTCCCACTGCGGTGATATGCCCGCTGTAATTCATCCTGCACAGTCTGGTGGTCGAAACGGCTCGACCTAGAGCAGGGGTCTGCAACCTTTACCATCAAAAGAGCCATTTTGCCCCCTCTTCATCAAGTCAAATTGGTCTGGAGCCGCAAAACATATTTGATCTCGCACCTATTAAAGTTGTATATATAGTTATATATACAAAAAAAAAACTACAGTTTGTTGCATTTATGGAATTATAGAACAAAGATAAAGATAACTGTTGACATTTCATTCCTATTACTATTATGATTCTTTTTTCCTGTTATAAAAAATAAATTGATCTCTCCACGCGACACTCTATTCTCCTCCGATACGTGTTTTTTGCGGGGTTTATTCACGATCAGCATCCTGACAGCGCATACTGTTACATAAGGTTAGCATCCTGACAGCGCATACTGTTACATACGGTTAGCATCCTGACAGCGCATACTGTTACATAAGGTTAGCATCCTGACAGCGCATACTGTTACATACGGTTAGCATCCTGACAGCGCATACTGTTACATAAGGTTAGCATCCTGACAGCGCATACTGTTACATACGGTTAGCATCCTGACAGCGCATACTGTTACATAAGGTTAGCATCCTGACAGCGCATACTGTTACATACGGTTAGCATCCTGACAGCGCATACTGTTACATAAGGTTAGCATCCTGACAGCGCATACTGTTACATAAGGTTAGCATCCTGACAGCGCATACTGTTACATAAGGTTAGCATCCTGACAGCGCATACTGTTACATACGGTTAGCATCCTGACAGCGCATACTGTTACATAAGGTTAGCATCCTGACAGCGCATACTGTTACATAAGGTTAGCATCCTGACAGCGCATACTGTTACATAAGGTTAGCATCCTGACAGCGCAGGTCATAAACTAAAGATTAGCAGGGAAAGGTGCTGAGCGATAGCCGTAGCATCTGACGCATATTTTAGTTTCACATAATATTTTTTTTAAATCACCTTGAACTCCAGGATAACAGGTGCTCCCTTTGAAAGATCGTCCACTGTGTAAAAAACAAATAATTTATTTCCATGTTATTTTTCTAGCAAAGCTACAGGGAGCCACTGAAAAGGGAGTGAAGAGCCGCATGAGGCCCGAGAGCCGCGGGTTGCAGACCCCTGACCTAGAGGATCAAAGGCACCTGGAAGTATCTTGACGCCTGTTGTTTAGAAACACTCTGAAATGCCGTATTCTGCGTATTCTGCGTATTCTGCACGCTCTACCCAGGCTCCAGACCTGATTGTCCTGACGTTGTCCGGGGTACATATGTGTCTCGGCTGTCTCGTTATAACACCAAGTGTAAACAGGACCATAGTAACTAAGTAACGTGCAACCTCCAGGACACATACTGACCAGATAGAAGAATTACGAAACAACGAACTTCGACCAAGCTGGTTGAAAATGCTGCAAAGTGTCGAAATACTGCACCGTGGGGACTTGCACAAGCAGAATAGCTGCACTATTACTCAATACACGTGTACTCATGGTGTGTTTGTGTGTGTGTGTGTGTGTGTGTGTGTGTGTGCGCGTGTGTGTCCTCTGGGTGGTTTTAAGCTAATGAAACTGAGCCTCTCTCCTCCCACACTCTCTTCTCCTTTTTATTTTAACCTCACCTTTCTACCTCTCCCTCCTCTCCCTCCGTTTACTCCCCCGTGGGTTATTTTCGGTGTTTATATAAAATGCACAAAGTTAAAATAGCCTCACTCCGCGCGGACATGCAAGTGTCCACACGGAGATAAATCCACACACATAAACACACGCGCTGACGGAAACACATGGCCAGCGTGTTTTGACAATCTTCCAACGCGCTGATGCTGTATTTGTTTAACAAAATGACCTCCTAAATTTAGACTCCGTATCCCAGAGCAGGCTCTAAAAATGGAGACAAGTCCTTGTGTGTGTGTGCGCGTGCATGTTTTTATTATATGTGTGATGTGTGCATGTCTGCACTGTCTGAATTCTTGTGGCTACAAGAGGAATTCTTCTGGTTTGCTGTTTCTTCATCAGCAGCGGTGTCCGGGGTGACTGTGAGAAAAAGGCCTCGCATGATTCAAGTAAATGGATGGTAACTCTCTAGTCTTCTGACTATGCAGGGCGCTTTCACAGTATTTGTCACGTTCGCCCATTCACACTAGAAGGCAAAGCTCTCGATCTACCGGTCAATCTTGGTTCCTACCCTCACCTGTGGTCATGAAAGCTGGGTCAGGACCCAAAGAACGAGGTCGCGGGTACAAGCGGCCGAAGTGTGTTTCCTCAGGAGGGGGGCTCGAGTCTCCTTTAGAGAGAGGGGGAGAAGTTCAGCATCTGTGAGGAACTCAGAGTAGAGCCGCTGCTCCTTTGCGTTGAAAGGAGCCAGTTGAGTTGGTTCAGGATCATCTGGTAAGGATGAACCCTGGGCGCCTCCCTAGGGAGGTGTTCCAGGCACGTCCAGCTGGGAGGAGACCTCGGGGAAGACCCAGGACCAGGTGGAGAGATTAGATCTCCACACTGGCCTGGGAACGCCTCGGGATCCCCCAGTTAGAGCTGGTTAATGTGGCCCGGGAAAGGAAAGTTTGGGGTCCCCTGCTAAAGCTGCTGCCCCCGAGACCCGACCCCGGATAAGAGGCGGAAGATGAGATGACCCATTCAAACTGATGGCAGTGGACATCTACAGACCATCTAATCTAATCATTCACACCACATTTACACACCCATGCGCAGCACAGGGAGCAATTCGGGTTTCAGTGTCTCGCCCAAGGACACTTCGACATGTGGACCGCCGATCTCTCGAATGGAGGACGACCCACTCTTCCACTGAGCCACAGTCGCCCCAGATTCAAGTGTCTACGTAGCTAACGCAGAGAACACGATCTAATATAATGTCGTTTTGTTATTGAAACAATGTTTTTACACGTTTTTCTTTTTGAATTGTCGGAACGCTGTGTTACGTATGTTATGACTGGTCATGTGGTCCCCCTGGTTGTGTTTACTGTCCAGTGTCTTGTGCAACACAAATAAACAGAAATCTAACTTTGCTATAATATAGTAACCCACGGGGCTCGTCAAGATAATGAACTTTCTAAGCAATTGCCCTCTTGCTCCATTATTCATAGGATGTGCTCGTGCTCTCAGAAACTGGCAGCAAGATTTTTTATTTCCCTCATGAGAGATAAAAATAGCAAGCCGAGACGGTTTAAACTGGTCTGAAAATAGACGTTCCGACCCCTTTTTTCACTTCGGTGACCCTTCATTTTAGGTCTGAAAAAAAGCTCCTTCAAATGAAAATGACTTTGCTAAATGTCATTATTTTACAGCGGAGTTCTGAAAGAGCAGTCGGCAATAACCGCTACGCATGCTATTTAAAGAGTGAGAGTACAATGAGGCTGATCAAAATTGGAGGAATACGCTTTGTTGTGTGCAATAAAAACTTTAGGTTATTTACATAACCCCGGTTCTCTGAGTAATAGAAGAAGAATTCCTTTATTAGTCCCGCGAATGGGAAATTCAAATTTCACTCTATTATTTTTCATTTTACACACACACACACACAGGCCCGAAATACACACACACACACACAGACAGGACCTATATACATGCAATCAATGGAGAGATGTTAGAGCGAGGGGGCTGCCAGTGACCGGCGCCCTGAGCAGTTGGGGGTTCGGTGCCTTGCTTAACAGCAGTGCCCAGGAGATGAACTGGCACCTCTCCAGCCACCAGTCCCTGTGTGGACCATGAATGGAGTGTGGTTCATGGCGCCTCGAACCGGTTCCCAGCCCAGTCACCTATGGACTGAGCTACTAACGCCCCATGAGTGAGACGTCTCACTATGGGACGCACGCCTCGCTGCAGCCCTCAGAAGCATTTATCTCACTACGCCAATCCTGATTGGCTGGTGAAAGGTGACCAAATATTATGAAAGAGAACAAGATCTACATAAACAATGGGAACAAAAACAAAAGTGTTGCATTTATACTTTCACACACTCATCTTCAAACGCTTATCGGGTCGCGGGGTGCAGCAGCTCTAGCTTTTTAAAACTGAACAATTATTGTACCGATGCATTTGTCATAAAAGACGTGTCCAAGGAGTGGAAAATATAATAACAAGTCGCAGTTGACTGATTACATGTTCAGCCACTCGCGACCATACAAGGTCATCTGAGTGCGGTAAAGACCTGAAAACGAACACATGACTCAGCTCTACGGGGGGAAATTCCTGCACTGTACTTCTTCTTTCGGGGGCGGCAGTAGCTCAGTCCATAGGTGACTTGGCTGGGAACTGGAGGGTCGCTGGTTTGAGTCCCTGTGTGGACCATGAATGGAGCGTGGACTGGTGGCTGGAGAGGTGCCAGTTCATCTCCTGAGCACTGCCGAGGTGCTGTTGAGTAAGGCACTGAACCCCCAACTGCTCGGGGCGCCGGTCACTGGCCTCGCTCTAACATCTATCCATTAGTTGCATGTATATAGGTCATGTGTGTGTATTGCGGGACGAATAAAGGAATTCTTCTTCTTATCTTTATAACACAAAAAGAGCCTAAAACCCACCGCCCTATCAATTATCAACGATTGTTTTCTCGTGGACGACAAACACAGCTATTGTTGAAGAGATTTCGAAGACGAGGGAAATGCAGGAGATGAGTCATGAAGAGAGAGAAAACAGGTAGACTAAAAGACTAACGGGCAGATGGTGCGCTGAAGTTCGCCTCAGTGTGGTAACAACATGATTTCTCCCCCTCTGTCGCTTGCATAACAGCGGTGGGCGTATGCATGTGTGTGTTCCTTTGTGCCAACGTTATACTTAAAGTATGTATCTGTGTGTTTGTGCGCAAGCCAGTATGCGTGTGTTAATCTGACAGGCAACAGATTGCCGCGCAGCGTGCCCGTGCACACTCACACCGACAGGCTTGTGCAGCGACCGAGGAAAAGACAGAAAGAAAAGAAAAGGAAAGCATAAGAGAAGCGAGAAAGGAGAGCAAGAAAGGGGCGAAAGAACTTAAGAAAGGCGAGAGAGAACAAACGAAAGAAAGAAAGCAAAGAACTTAAGTGAAGGTTGGCAAAAACAGGAAGAGAGATAAAAGAGAGAAGTAGAAAGAAAAGGAACTTGATGCATAAACAAAGCGAGAGGACGGTTGGGGATTTACCATATACAGTAACAGTCTGTTTCTAGAATGAGCTCGGTTTCTCAAACATAGACGTGGGGCGACAAAAATAGACTTTCTACAAAGGAGTTCACCGAGTGGTTAGCTGGTGGTGCAGAGAGCATGACAAACTCCTGTGTGAGCGCTCCGTCTGTGAGCCTGTGATTCCTCCGCGTCTATTCGTCAGACTGAAGGGAATCCTGCACTTGAGCAACGTCTACACACTGCTGCGCGCACACACACACACACACACACACACAGAGACACACAGAGACACACACACAGACACACACACACACACAGACACACACACACACACGCATACAAACGTGGGGAATTGAATCATGATCTTATCATGTGCACGCGTTTGCTCATTCTTCCGCAGACAAGCTGCACAAACTAAACACTCTACGCTCTGCTGTGATCCGTCACTGTCCAATTACTGTCACACGGATGAACTGCACAAAGCGACAGGTGATACAGAGGCATTGTTAAAACACTATCTCGGAATAACTGTAAATGTTTATATCACCCTGTGTGTTTCGAATGCATTTAACTTCTGATCCACGCGGCGTATCTTCAAAGAAATGCAACAGATTGGCTGAAATAAAATATTTGCTTCTCTGGGAATTCAATATCTTTGGGTTTGGACGCGTTGGTTGGACAAAACAAGCAAATCAAAAGACTTCATCGATTGTTGTGGAGTTAGTTCAAAGCGTTGAGCATGTTGGGAACGGGCCCAGTGCTTGGTACCGCGAGTGCTTGGTACCGCAGCTTTCTCGAGAACCACTAATCCGTGCAACTTCACTCTCGACACTGCCTCTCCCTGTGGTCCTGAGCGACACGCCCACGGGTGCATATCCAGGGGGGAGATGCAGCGGACATGTCCCAACCAATACAAATATGAAAGCGGCAGAGAACTTTTTAGTTTGAAGAACTGCTAGAACGCGACTCAGAGACGCAGCGAGGCCTCCGGTAAAGTTGCTGCTGTCTGTCATAAAACAGAAAGAAGAAGAAGAAGCGATGTTGAGACAACGCATTAATGAACTAAACGAGACAAAGGCTGCTCTGATACGGCCTCAAAAGCAAGAATTTAAAGTAAAAAGGTGAAATTCTAGTCTGTGAATGACGACATAGGAACAGAGTATCAGAGTCACGGTTAGAATATCTCATCTCATCTCATCTTCAGCCTCTTATCCGGGGTCGGGTCTCGGGGGCAGCAGCTTTAGCAGGGGACCCCAAACTTCCCTTTCCCGGGCCACATTAACCAGCTCTAACTGGGGGATCCTGAGGCGTTCCCAGGCGTGTGTGGAGATCTAATCTCTCCACCTAGTCCTGGGTCTTCCCTGAGGCCTCCTCCCAGCTGGACGTGCCTGGAACACCTCCCTAGGGAGGCGCCCAGGGTTCATCCTTACTAGATGATCCTGAACCACCTCAACTGGCTCCTTTCAACGCAAAGGAGCAGTGGCTCTACTCCGAGTTCCTCAGGGATGCTGAACTTCTCACCCTACGGTTAGAATACATGTATAATAATCTGAGATTTGGAGTAATAAGTCCTAACAGAATTGGTGGGTCCAACGAGTTAATCTTTTCAAGTTAAGACAAAGGAAATATGTGATTCTTTTTGTGAAGCGTTCATGGGAAACGTAGTCTAGTCTACAAAAAGCTACATGTGGTCTTGATCATGTCCTTGTTTGCTTACAGTACTTACACCAGTGTACTCTGGGGTGATTCACACGAAAACGACTCGCTGCTTTGTTGTACATACTGTTTGTTATGCTGCTATTTATACACGCAACACGTGTCTGGGGTAAATCATGGCGCATTTACATGTTTGCACACTGGTTTGCATGCACAGGCCACACACACACACACACACACAAACACACATTCACACACACACACTCTCAGGAAGCCACATATAGGCCGGATACCTGAGCTGCAATCTTCTCTTTCTTCACGAGCAGATTTACCACACAGCTCTTCCAGTAAGGTGTGTGTGTGTGTGTGTGTGTGAGTGTGTGTGTGTGTGTGTGTGTGTGAGTGTCTGTAAGGGGAGTGTGGCACCCTCATTTTGAGACACACACATGCAAAGGCACAAAAGGTACTGTATGTAGGGCACTTCTTTCTTTTGGTGTTCAAAATTTAATACCAGCAAACAATCCTGTTTGTTTGACCATTTCTTCTCTCTCTCTCTGAAACACAAACACACACACACACACACACACACACACACACACACACACACACACACACACACACACACACACACACACACACACACACACACACACACACACACACACACACACACACACACACACACACACACACACACACACACACACACACACACACACACACACACACACACACACACACTCGCACAGACCTACTTTAAATACAAAAGGAGTCCGGACTAAACAACCTATTAAGCGCAGCAAAAACACACACCTGTCGTTTCTCACACACACTTCCCATCATTCCCCGTTTTTCTCCTCCTCTTCCTCCTCCTCCTCTTTCTCTCTCTCTCCGTGCCCACCCCTTCTTTTCCTTCTGTCATTGTTTACAGCGATACTCGATCAGTTCTTTGTTTAGAAACCAGTAAGCACCCTGGGCCCCGCTCTGCGTTTCAAAGGATGTGGCTTTTTCATTTTTTGCAAACATCAGCTTCTTTCCTGGTTAAACCCTTTGCCATGTGTGTGTGTGTGTGCGTTTGTGTGTGTGTGTGTTTGTGTGTGTGTGTGTGTGTATATGAAGAGTTTTGGGTGTGTATTTGAGTGCATGTTTCTGTTCTTGTGTAGGCCGATTCGTGTGAGTTTGTGTGCAGCTTCATTACGCAGATGGAGGAAATAAAAACAACAACAAACAAACACAAAAACAGGGGTATTTATTGTTTTTCTGACAACTTGCCAATAACTCTAACTCTAATATGATTCACTGTCTGGCTCAGCTTTAAGCTTGATGACTAAGGGAAGAGAGAGTGGCAGACCCAGAGGCAGCAAGAGACAAAGGGCAGAGTCAGGGAGCGACATAGAGATGGAAATGGAGAGAAATTGGCGTTCGTGCGACTTTGGGCTGGGTAAGGGCCCCTCCCTAATAAGATTATAAATCGTCTTGTCCTCATCTTTTTGTGCCAGTTGTGTCCTTGGCCCGAGTCGCAGGGGGATGAAGCTTTTTTCCAAGCCTGGACAGCCTCTGCGGGCCAACGAAGCCAAGTGGGTAAAAACTAAAAGGACACTTAAATGAGAAAAAGGAAGGCCTCAGCAATTAGAGTAAATGCGGAAGGGTGTATCAACAAAATGCAGCGTTTCAAAGTCGCAAGATTTGTGTGGTAAAATCTGCCAACCTCATCAGGTTGAGTTACATAGAGTCACTAATTGAGATGCTGCAGATTTGACGGATTTAACTTGGATGAAATCAAGGTGTTGAGGACAGACACCTGCATGAAGTCAGAAGGACACAGGAAGTACAGAAGCTGAGAGCTGCTGTGACTGTTCAGTATCTTAGGCCAATATCTTATACTGACGTCTACTTGAAAAGTACAAACGCTGATATTAATGCTAAAACATAATTTGACTAATCATTAAGTCAATGGACAGTGAGTATGAACTTTTCTATGCATGAGACGTCATTACAAATAATTTTTAGATATTAATTGGAATATCTTTGGCCTTTTAGATGGTTGATTGTTATATCATTTGGGTTTTTAGATGGTTGGTTGTAATATCTTTAGGGTTTTTAGATGTTAAGTTGTAATATCTTTGGGTTTTTAGATGTTTAGTTGGAATATCTTTGGGGTTTTAGATGGTAGGTTGGAATATCTTTGGGGTTTTAGATGTTTAGTTGGAATATCTTTGGGGTTTTAGATGGTAGGTTGGAATATCTTTGGGGTTTTAGATGGTAGGTTGGAATATCTTTGGGTGTTTAGATGTTTAGTTGGAATATCTTTGGGTTTTTAGATGTTTAGTGGGAATATCTTTGGGGTTTTAGACGGTTGGTTGTAATATATTTGGGTTTTTAGATGTTAAGTTGGAATATCTTTGGGGTTTTAGATGGTAGGTTGTACTTTCTTTGGTTTTTAAGACAGTTGGTTGGCCTTGACGGCTATTATTCACTACTTAAAAACAATTATAGGATAAGGATTCAACTTAAATGTCAAATTGATGCCTCCGTTTCTTGTCTTTAAAAGTGAGCTTATTTTACCATGACTTTGCTCCTCTCATCTACAGTATAAATTTAGGGTAACACTGCCACTCTATTATTTATCAATAGGAATTCAACCAAGTCCATAGCCCAAAGACTTTCAGATTAATATCACATGAAATAGTGAAAAAACGGCATATTTTTCTACAGAAGGGGGAAAAAAATATTAAAAATGAATAAATGATGACACTATTATGAAAATAACTAATGCTTTTGTAAATAAACTGCTATTCAGCTTTAATCTAGGGTTTGTTGCTAGGATCTTCAGCAGCAGTAATGGGAAAATCAAGATGGCAAGAGCAAAATAATGCTTTACTTGTGATCAAGAGAAAACAATGTTTGATAAGTCTACAGTTGAGTCTGTCATCCTGGGAGAAAAGTTAAACTTATCTTGAGATAATGGGCCTATCAAAGAGACAATAAGCCAATCAAAACCCCCAAAAAACGTATTTATCTCTTGATCGAGCAGCTGGCGATAATTCCTTCCAGAGCACTCCCCGCCTCTGATGCAAAGATTATGACTCTTCGCCTCCTTCGCCCTCAGGACAAACTGCATTTACCCTCCTTCACACCGTTGACTTACTGGAAGAGTGTAAACACAAGCGAGGCACACGCCAACGCAGCTTCATAACAAGCACAAGGTCTCTGCACACAGAGTGCAGGCAAATCGAGCACTTTTCTTCTTCTGAGCTATAAACACAGATCTCCAACAGGGAGTTAATATTTTGGCCCATGTCTGCAGAGAGCAAATGGAGAAAAGGGGCTTTTGCAATATTGTCAAACATGAGCACTATCAAATTACGAACTTCGCTGTGTGTCACCTTTGTGTGCCACCAGCATACGTCACGGAGAAAGAGTTTCATCAGATAACGCTGAGCTTTAAATGGCCATTAGTCTTTTTCTGAGAGTGATAACACGATAGACAAATTATTTGCATACATCCTCATAACCTTAAGATGGGGACGTATAAAAAGCCAGCGCCAAAAGCCCTTCTCGTATTTGAATGTGTTCAATTTAAAATGATTTGCACCTGAAACCAAACAACAACTGTAACATGTGGCTGTGTTGTGTATCCAAACATGAAAAATACACATTTTGCTTGCAAAAAAACTTGTTACTGCTGCACCGGCATGTTGCTTTTGTAGCAACTCGAAACTTTTTCTCATTCTTGACCTTGAAAAACAGTAGTCAGACTAACAAACCCAACTCAAGGTCCTCTTACTGGCCGTTTCTAGAGCTTTCAATCATATCAACATGGAATCTGCTTGACTGACATGGAGATGGGTCTGTTGACATGTGACTTTGAAGTCAAGTCTGACCAATCTTTATATTCAGCCTGAGTAAAATGATTTGCCGAGCTTCCTGCCTGTCATCCGTCACTCCCTTTCTCTTGCTCTGCTCATGCTGCGTTCAAGTGCCATGGGAAGTCCGATGCCAACTAGGCAAAGTGCACTGGAATGCCTGTCAAAGGGGAGCCTCCTACAAGCAAATTCATGGTAGGTCGATCCCCCTCGATTTCGCTTGAAGGAGGTTACACTTTGCCTACTGGAGGTCCGAAACTTCGGACTTCCCATGGCACTTGAACACAGAATTTCTCTCTCACTGCATGTGACGGGGGAGGAGGGAGAGTCAGAGTTCAGGCAGGGGGAAATGGGTGTTACTTCGGAGGGGAGCGCTGTGAAACTTGCTAGGTAAGAATTGCTTTAACTTGTTTTTTTATCTGACGCTCTTCAAAGTCATAATTAAAAGATATTCTATTTAAGTTGCTGAGAGGGAGAAGAGAGGACAGAGATGTGATGGAGGGATGACAGAAGAAAAGAAAAAAGAGAGAAGGGTAGTCCTCTGCTTTTAAGTTCTGCCATGTGCTCTGTTATCAACCAATCTACCCATGCTGTACTATCTATGTGTCTGTGTACGCTTATATCTGTTTATCTGTCTCTCTCACTTTCATTATGATGATACATTTCCTCTATTAACAACCTCCCTCACACACACACACAGACACACACACAGACACACACATACACAACTGTATAAAAATAAAATGTGTTGTTTTCAGAAGGGAAGCCACATCCTTCCAGTAGAGACACCCTGCTGCCAGTGCAGCCTGAGAGAGAGAGAGAGAGAGAGAGAGAGAGAGAGAGAGATGGACAAAGAGACAGTTTTCTGCCATTGATGTCTTTGACTTGGCAACGACTTCACTAACATTTGACCCATCAAATCCCTGAAATACATTGTCTTCTGAGCTGATTTTTATTCCCATCGCTCTATTTTTACCGTTTCTAAACTCGACCTTTTCATCCATAAACTACAAAAACCCATCATAAACAATATCTATATATTCTATCCGGGTCGCGAGGGGGCTGGAACCAAACCTAGCTGACATCTGGCGTGAGGCGGGTCCACCCTGGACAGGATGCAAGTCTATCGCAGGACACATAGAGACGGACAGAGACAGACAACCATTCACACCTACGGGTGATTTAGAGTCATCAATGAACCGAACACCTGCACGTCTTTGGACTGTGGGAGGAAACCAGAGAACCCGGAGAAAACCCTTCTGTGTGGAGAACATGCAAACTCCATACAGATGGGCCCCAGACGGGATTCGAACCACCCACCCACTTGCTGTGACAGATGCGACAGTGCTAACCAACACACCACCGTGCCGCCCCATAAACAACATGCCTCCATATTTTCGTTTAAGTAGTAGAACAAGTGATGTCTGTGCAAAAGTTAGGTTAGACAGCATTTCCACACTGAGGTCTTTTTCATTAATTCATCTTCAACCGCTTGTCCCTGTCGTAGTCGCGGGGGGTGGGGGATGGGGGGTGGGGGGCTGGAGCCGATCCCAGCTGACATCTGGCGTAAGGGGGGGTACACCCTGGACAGGACGCCAGTCTATCTCAGGGCACATAGAGACGAACAGAGACAGACAACCATGCACGTCTTTGGACTGTGGGAGGAAACCGGAGAACCAAGAGAAAACCCACGCAGACACGGGGAGAACATGCAAACTCCACACAGGAGGGCCCCAGTCGGGATTCGAACCAGGAACCCTCTTAATGACCACCACAGCAACGTGTCGCCCACTGAGGTCTTTTTAAAACACTAAAACTGCATTTTAAATTTTATGATTTTTAAATCATAAATCAGGACTCAATAAGGTCCTAAAAATCCCTGTGATGTCAGAACATAGTTAGCATTAGCGGTTGTAGCTGTAAAGTAATGATATTTAATAGCACTTAAGATAATGAACTGTTATAAAAAAATGTGTTTTACTGCCACTCTCACAGCATCTGACAGGGATCACAAAGGGGAGCCCTCCTGCGCTACACACTGTGCAGGAAGTGAAATGCTCGCCAACGCAGGTTCACGACATGCAAGAGGTGTCTCTTCACAGAGAGAAGATACATCAAACGCTTCCCTGCAGACGTCTGTCTGACTTCAACTTTGTACCGCCACTGTTGTGGCATGAGGTGAAGAAAGCTGATGGAAAAAACCAACACATTTTAAAGGTCTCGTATTGTAAAAAGGGAGATTTCCCATGTTGCTTTAGATTATAAAGCAGGTTAAGGTGCTGTGTAAATACTGTGAATGTATCAAAACAATAAATCCAAAGAGGAACACACAGCCCGTATTCGGAAACTGTCTTTAAACGAGCCGCCAGGACTTCCTGTATGTTTTTGATGTCACTAACTATACTATATATATATTTATAGGTTTAAAGTGTTGTTACAGTGAAGTTGCAGTCATTCTCCGGACTGCTGGTACGGTGCAGCAACGCAGAGAGCACAGATGTAGAAGACCTAGAAACACTTTGCTTTTACATGAGGGTTTCTTAAAGAGACAGTGCAGCTACAGTGATGTTGCAGTTATTCCCCGGCTGCAGTGAAGATGCAGAGAGTGCAGATGTGGAAGAAACAAAAATGCTGACCAATCGGAGCAGACTGGTCTTTTTCAGGAGGGTTTCTTAAAGAGACAGGCGCTAAAAAAGAGCATTTCAGACAGAATGAGAAGAATAATGTGTTTTTCAACATTAAAGCGTGTAAACGGGTTCAAGTAGAAACACAAAACACAAGTACGAACCTGAAAATGAGCAAAATACGGGACAAATTATACTTGAAGATGAAGCGGAAAGCCTGCGGCCGCACAGACGGAGACGGACAAATAATAAAAGACTTACATTCTCCTCTAAAAACAAATGGCCAGTGTCTACTACCAAACATCAGGAAGTGACCATATTATAAAGTCCCTACTACACGATTTTAGCCCCGATTTTCCACTCGCCCACAGCTTTCGAAGTTCCCAGACGAAAGCCTCAACTTCGAGACTTCCGACACAAGACTTTGAAAGGACTTGGTATTACATGCACAAGTAAAAGACCCCCCACTGGTCACCTGTTCCTCCCATGGTCAAACCATGGGAACTCAACCCTTGCGCATTTCATTGTACGATGAACGCCGACAAACAAGTAGCTGCAGTTATGATTCTGACTGTGACTGCAGGAACTATACGAGCGGAAGTGTAGTGAACGGAGCTGGTGTGAACTCACAGTGCAGTCTGTACAAGTGTCATTAACAGATGTGTTTTGTTTTCATGCTGCTGACTCAGGCTGTTACTCTTCGTGCGGTACTTTAAGTCAGGGGATGTGAGAACCTGTGGACTCACACACACACACATACACACGCACACGCAGAGACTCGACGCATTGGGTTCAAACACATATTCACACAAAAAAAACTGCCGTATTGCAAAGAAAGTTTGTGCATGAGTGTTTATTTAAGTGAGTGTGTGTGTGTGTGTGTGTGTGTGTGTGTGTGTGTGTGTGTGTGTGTGTGTGTGTGTGTGTGTGTGTGTGTGTGTTATGGTGACCGTCTCTTGCTTCATGTTAAAGAGGTGTCAAAAGTGGGTCTATTTTGGGCCGCTGAAGGACGAAGAAAGATGACGAGATAAGCAGGGTTCACAGCAAGCGAGCGAACAGGAGGAGCACAGAGGCATTAAAAACAAAAAAACACGAAATGGATCTAAAAATAAACTAAGAAAAAAAAGGGGGAGAGAAGTGCGAACGCGCCCTGACGGGACAAAGTGACAGCAGCGGAGCATCAGAGGAAACGCTGTGGCCTTTGCCCCTCATTAATAGACACAACGGTGACTGAACGACACGCAGGGTTAAGTGGCACTTTCTTCAGCGGTCACGTCCTGCATGTTTCACTTGAATTTAGTCACATTCTTAGTTGTTCTTTATCAGCATGCACTTCTTTCTTTCCCATCATTCTCTTGTTTTTGCCACTGTGGCGGCACTTCATACTTCAGCACAGTCATAAGCTGTGGCCCGAACCGCGCACAGCAGTGAGTGTCTTGACACTCATTTTCCCCAGTAAGTGCTGTCCGAAACCCGCACTTACCGGAAATGACGACCGTGTCGTATGTTCTCCTTCTCTTTATTTTTCCAGAGTATTTTCCAACTCTTCTGACTCAGCAAAATGCCAAAAAGGCCTTGTGATCCTCTCCTTACATTTATAAGGTGAATCAGTGTTCACCGTAGTTGCTGCTCCGTCACTCTGTTGTTCCGCAATTTCCTAGTTTGAATTAAGTCCCGCCTCTTCCACTACATGGACAAAATTTCAAAAATTGAGGGCATTGAGCGTCCACCATAGACTGTATAAAAAAATGGAAATAGCTTCTCTGTCGAGGTCCGTTCTCTCAACTCGATCCAATCGTCCTTGCCTACAGGAGTCGCCATCTTGTCATACTCTGACTCCTTCCCATTTCCTCTTACCAAAAAAGGGCATGTATGTGATGTAGGGGGGAGGGAGATACGTCCATCTGGCTGACGTATACCTCCGAGGAGAAGTGAGGGCCAGAGGCTAGCTGTCACTCAAGAGGCCACGCCCCTAATTATTCATAAACTTGAAACCTCCAATAAAATAAAAACTAGCCTGGTACAAAAAAATCCACCCCTCTCAGTGTTGTCATGGAGATATGAGCTAGACATACAGACTAGAATGTTCTTTTGTCCTTAAACAGGTTTAATGATGCTGTGAAAACGGCCTGTTTAACATGGGGGTCAATGAGAAACTGCTCTGTTATGAAACCTGCCCCTAGTGGACACTCGGAGAACTGCAGTTTTTGGCACTTCCTGATTGGATCAAACAGGAAGTCGCTGTGGTTGGGGCTTGGTCCACACAAGTTTTTTCTGAGTGGGCGAACTGATAAATGCCGTAGGCTGCAAATTGCAGTGTGAACGCATTTCCGGTGAACGCACTTCCACCCTAAAAAAAAAACAGTTTGAGGGTGGAAGTGCACGTTTTGGGACACAGCAACAGTTCCATAGTACAGGCTGTGTGTGTTTCTCTATGGATTGAGAGTTTTTGGAGTACTTTCACAGTATTTACGTAGCAACTCCCTCTTTTTTTATAATGAAAAGGGCCCAGAAATCCCCCTGTTTACAATATAGGATGCACATATTTATGTAGCACTGTGTAAGCGTAGCACCTTTAATTGCAGAGGTTGGAGGATACAATTAAAGTAGCTTTACTTTCCTGCTCATCACAAACCAAGTACAGATCGTACAGCAACAACCAGAGTGGAGCAGCCGAACGAACGACATCACTCCCGACACAGAGAACACATCAGCTCAGATCCACGAGACAAACTCATTCACTTCTGTTGTCAGTCCCCATTAGTCAGCAGAGACAAGTGATGAAGCGTACATGCGTGTGGACACACAAACACACGCCCACGCACACACCTTCCACTGATTGATAACACACGTTAGCAAATTAGCACCTCGACACACACATATTTATACACAAACTCAGACAATGCACACCTGTCAAGACTGCAAAGTGAAACACACACACAGCTGTTACTGATCGAGAGCACACGTTAGTTCATTAGTGTCCACACACACACACACACACACACACACACACAAACTAGAGATATTGTTGTCTCCTCATCATTAGCACACGTCCAAAGTGACACCATGTTAGACACAGCTGCTGTAGATAACTCAACAGCTTTGAGACACGCACACACACACACACACACACACACACACACACACACAAATCACAGTAATCGGGACATGTGTGTGTGTGTGTATGAATTTAAGAGGGGAAAATAGGGCTGGCTGTGGGTCAGTGGATGAGTGGGTCGTCCTCCATTTGAGAGATCAGCGGTCCGATCCCCAGCTCCCCTGGTCCACATGTTGAAGTGTCCTTGGGCAAGACACTGAACCCCGAATTGCTCCCCGTGCTGCTCATGGGTGTGTAAATGTGGTGTGAATGGTCAGATAAGATGGTCTGTAGATGTCCACTGGCATCAGTGTGAACGGGTGAATGTGTACGTCAAATCCAATCAGAATGAAATACAAGTTGTTTTCTCAAAAATCAAGTCACATAATTGGTCGTTTTATTAGTCGGTGAGGCCCTTGTGAAGCTCATTTTGGGAGTTTTTGAGCATCTAGGTCTTAAAACAGAGAAAGGTTTGAGAGGAAGCGAGAAAAAAAATAACGTGCCGGGAGAAAAAAAACAAAGAAGTGACAGGATCCACAATAAAACAGAGAGAGTACAGAGATCCAGAGACGGCAGGTGAGAAGAAACTCCGAGCAGCGGAGTAGATAGATGAAGGGAGGACAGGATGAAAGGAAAGAAAGGAAGGACAGGATGATGAACAACGGAGGTCGGAGACAAGAGCGAGAGAGGGAGCATGTAGAGATCAAGGCGGGAGGAATAAAGCGCAGCCAGGTGGCAGCGACGAAAGGAAGGGGAACAAGACGGGACGCAAACACAAACACTGGAAAGAAAGTTGGAAAAAAATAGAGACGGAGGTGAAGTGAGGAGTGAAACCATGTGACAAAAACTCCTCTTTTCAAACACGAGAGGATTTTTGAATGAATTAAACTTTTTATCGCAGTTTGCGTCCATATAACTTCTCAACCCTGATGGAGGAAACTCCTTATTTGAACATTTATTAATAAACATGAGTTCTCTTTATTCTGTCAAAGCTCAACCATCAGTTTAAAATGACTGGAAATTGATCACTTGTAGGGGTCGACCCTTATGGTCTTTTTAGGGCCGATGCCGTTTCCGATTTTTCTCATCCGCCTACGCCGATGACCGATACGGACTGTTTGATTTTCTTGAGACGATATTTGGAGCCGATTCTACTTTTGCTCCCTCGATTTACATCGTAAAAATTACACGATGATGAAATCAAATGTTACGAGTCTCAGTTTTAAAGAAGAAACATTCGTCTCCAGCAACACGGAGCTGCCTGTGGATGCCTGTCTGTACATAATGCCGACAAACGCAGCAGCACGCATTGGCACGTAAATACACGTAAATACACATTGGCACGATACACGTAAAAAACACAGATATCGGCCATTTTGTTTTTTCTAATATATGTTTAGTCTGAATAACATTTTCTACATATACATAATATTTGAAATTATTGTTTGCATATCTGGAGTTTTGTAACAAAAATAATTCCCCCCCCCGGGGATTTTTAAAGTATTTCTGATTCTGATTCTGATAATATCAGCCGGCCGCTGTATCCGTCTATCATTAATACCTTGTCCAAAAACTGTTCCTTATCATCAAATTTAAAGAAAACATACATTTTTTAAGGAATTTAGCGAAAAAAACACTTTAAAAAATCATTTCTGGGAATCTTATTGAATGTTTTTCGCCCATAAACTCTTTTCTTTAAAGCGTTTTAATCACTTCCTACTGTCCTTGAATGTAAACAGTGGAGTTTTCGAGGACTTCCTGTTTTACTTTGACTGTGAAACTGAGTCCAGAGTCTCTGGATGGTCTGATGTCTCGGGGGAACCTGAGGTCAGATCAATAGAAAGAGAGTTGGGGCGGATCCAGTTAACAAACACCAGTCAGCCTGGGAGACAGACGGACTGAGCGTCTGGACTCTGAGTGTGTGTGTGTTACTGTCAAAGTGCAGGGCTGAATACACTCATGCATGTATGATTAACAGCCCATGTTCAGTAATTTCATTAGCAGATCGATAATACAGGCTGCGTCCATTGTGGATCATAGCGAGTTAGCTGCTCTTATAGATTACCTATAAAACACGAGCAGGGATATTGAAGGTTGGGGGCAGGTTGGTTCGACTGAGACAATAACAGAAGATATGACAGTTACACACAAAGTGTTAAAGATGACTGCAAGGACAATAGACTGTCATTACATTTCACAACAGCAGCAGTTTTAAATGTTTCTTGGCGAAGGTTTTGCGCTTAATACACTGTCACCAGTTAACCTTTACGCTCACAGCACCTGCCAGGAAACATTCTTTATGCAGCTTTTCATTATACTGTCACAATTACAGTTTTGCTTTAGGTAGAGGATGAGTCAACAGAAGGGCAGGTGTTGAGTTTCTCAGCATGACTTACGCAGTGTCACGTCCTTGTATTTAAATCAGACGGCAACAAGTGTCGGGCGATTGGATGGATGCATCGACTATCGGAGGTTGTCTGGGAACATCGCCGGATGTTTTTTTGGGTGATCTCAGGGGCGATTCTCGTCATTTTGCTTTGCTAATTCAAAGGTTTGCCTCCAAAGAACATGTGAGAGACGCTGTTTAGTGTAGAACTTCAACATCTATTTGATCGATGATGTCAACTAAGCCTGTGAATGTTCTCATTTGTCCAGGTCGTCGTTCTCCTCAAAGCAATTTCAGTCAAAAGCAACTGGACTTGTTTATTTGACTAGGAAGACGTTTCACCTCTCATCCAAGAGGCTTCATCAGTTCATGTACACATCTGACCAGGCTGGGACTGGACCAGGACCAGGCTGGTACTGGTCCAACTAACTGGTGTGGAGATCCAGGTGTTTAACCGACCGCCGTTAGAGTGGCAGTCGTTGGTGGGAAGGTGGTTTTGACGCGCTTGGAGCACAAAGGGTTCCAGTGACATCATCGGCCTTGTGAGAGGTTAAATACCTGGATCTCCACACAAGTTAGTTGGTCCAGTCCCAGCCTGGTCCTGGTCCTGGTCCTGGTCCAGTCCCAGCCTGGTCCTGGTCCTGGTCAAGTCCCAGCCTGGTCCTGGTCCTGGTCCTGGTCCAGTCCCAGCCTGGTCCTGGTCCTGGTCAAGTCCCAGCCTGGTCCTGGTCCTGGTCCTGGTCCTGGTCCAGTCCAAGCCTGGTCATTTACGTCCATAAACTGATGAAGCCTCTTGGATGAGAGGTGAAACGTCTTCCTGGACAAATAACCAAGTCCAGTTGCTTTTGACTGAAATTGCTTTGAGGATAGATGTCAACTACTGAATTAATCGGCAAGTGTTTTGATAACGGATTAATTGTTTTGAGTCATTTTTTAAGGAAATAAATTCCCTGGTTCCAGCTTCTTAAAGCTTCTGAACACCCACACAGGTGTTTTCAGTCATTCTGGCTGATTAGACCTCTGCTTGGGTTAAAGGTGGGCGGAGCTTTGATGGGAATTTATGAGGTCATAAATGTCGATCTACCAAAAACAATGATTAAGGTGTACTTTAAAGGCTTTAAATGTCCATATTTTTTGGTTTCTTTCCTCCTCTGAGACAGTAAATTGAAGATCTTTGAGTTGTGAGCCTTGGGCTTATGGAAACACTGATTATTATTATTATTATTATTATTATGGATGGGAACAAGTAGTTAATTCCAAGGTCTAGGGACCGCATCAGTACTCGTTTTTCCAAATCTACATTTTGAACGCAACTCATCTTCCTGCAGGAATGACGCACAGAAACACAGCCTACCTAACATCTGCTGCTTATTCTCTATCAAAACAGTTACAGTTCCCCTTTAAGGACTTATTTTTCACCACCACAAAACATTGTTTCCTTACAAAAACGTAATTAAATCCTCGTTCTCGTTCTGTTAATGGTCAGTGCTGCTGTGGAGAACAGGCGCTCCTCTGGCGCAGAGGTGGCAGGGATCAGCAGCTGCTGCTTTGACTGGACTTCCACCACTGCAGTGGGTTTTTCTGAGGACGGACGCACGACTCAGTGAAACAAGCTGACTGCCATATTTTCGAACATGCACAGAAACCCCGTCATGTAGTTGACATAACTTCTCCAGTTTGTGTCTCGGATCAAGAAGCAGAAGCAAGAGGTGCTGCGCGCGTACACCAACACAGTTGTTTACCAATCGAGTTCATTTGAAAACGAAGGCCGCTCGAGGAATCGATCACTCACGCCCGTCACTTAGTATCTTTTCTTAATCAATGACTTGAGAAGATGATTGACAGACGAATCTTTCACAGCCCCGTGGCACAGCAGTGGGTGCTTTTTTCAGAGGCGTGTATATAAAGAGAGAGAGAGAGATGGTGTTGATTTCACTAAGTAACGTAAGCCGACACTTTATTTATTATACATTGATATTTTGTCCCACTCCTGTTGATGACTTCGTGCATTTTTCTCGCATCTTTTCTTGCTTCATTGATGCTGGTGAAGACCAACGTCCACTTTGTGCAAATAAAGAATAAATCTTGAATTTACTCTAGAATTCGACATTGCGTGTTTGTCACATCAACCGGATGAGAACGGTTGTATGACTCAGCTCCAAAGTAGCTGCAGTGAAGCGCCGTAAAAAGGTAGTAATGCATCTATAAAGCAGGGGAATAAAGCCGTATAAAACAATTGGAAACATTCATAAAAGTGGCTTGTCAAAGGTTTTACTGGGCTCCCTCGTTCCGCCTTATGGATGCAAACAATGTGTTTTATGCGACTGAACAACACGTCTTAAATAGTCGGGACGCCTCCTCTACAGTCAACCTGTTGTGGTGGTAAATATGGGTATTAGAGCCCGCTACTCGCCGTATGGACTTCTTATATAACCGACTCTGGATCTGTCTCTCTCTGCTACTTTCCACTCTGCCTCCATCTCTCGCTTTCTTACTAATTTTCTCCCTTTTGTCTCCCTCCATCTCTCTCAGTATTGACCCACACACTATTGCAGCTGTATCACATCAAGCCAAGGGCATAAATCAAAGCACACGCACACACACACACACACATAACACTGGCCATCCCACACACTCATGCACTCTCCTCAAGCCATTTCAGTTTACCATCCCACACACACACAAACTATAACTCGTCCTCATCTCCATTGCAGCGAACACCCACATAGATTTCTGCACTGGGAGCGAGATGCAGATAAAAAAGAACAAATATAGCGGGGGGTTGATTCCGAAGCAGCGTGCAGGAAATCCACAGGATGGAAAAAAATGTAGTGTTACCTGTTGGTCACCACTCAAAACGCCAGAAATACGACTGGTTGCATAACCTGGAGTGGTGCTGCTATTTTAGAAGGTTTGTTTTAGAGGCAAGGGAGAAAAGTTTTTTTGATCGATCGCATCTAACAAAATAAAAAACACATCGAGGTGCAGATGCTCCTGAAATGGTAATAGAAAAATAGTGGAAAAACAAAACAAGAAACAGGAAAAATACTAAGATGGAAATAGGAAAAGAGTATGCCATTTGTTTTAATGCTACTTGTGAGTGGAAGAAACGGTTTAAAGTTCCCTAATGTGCTCATTTTCAGGTACATACTTGAACTCTGGGTTTGTATTAGAACATTTTTACACGCTTTAAAGTTAAAAAAACACATTATTTTTCTCTTCCTGTCTGTCTGAATATCCCTGTATTCACCCTCTGTGTGAAGAAGAAGAAGAAGAAGAAGAAGAATTACTACTTTATTTATCCCGCACGGGGAAATTGAATTTTTTCGCTACGTTTTAGCGCCTGTCTCTTTAAGAGCCCCTCCTGAAAAACACCAGTCTGCTCTGATAGGTCAGCGTTTCAGGGTCTCTGCATCTGCACTCTTTGCACCTTCACTGCAGCCGGGGAATAACTGTAACATCACTGAAGCGGCACCTACCTATTCATAGTCTCGTTGTGACGTCACAACCGTACAGAAGTCCTGACGGCTCGTTTAAAAGACACAGTTTCTGAATACAATATAAAGGAAATCTCCCGTTTTCAAATGTGGGACCATTTAAAAAGATTATTAAAAAAGTGTAGCGCAGAAAATAAACAAAACGGAGGAGGAAGAAGAGGTGTGATGGAAATACAGCCTGGGTGAGAGACTGGGGATGGAAAGGTAGAATAATGAAAGAGAGGACAGGAGATGTCTTATGTGAGCTGCTTCACATGGAAAGAAACATGATGAAGGGACTGCCCTTTTCTCTGTTTGTGTGTGTGTGTGTGTGTGTGTGTGTGTGTGTGTGTGCGTGCATGTGCGTGTGTGTCTATTACAGCTTGCATGATCGGCCTACTAAAAGCCACGTACACAAATAACAATCACACACTATTCACAGGAGCTGTTTGCTCTTCCGCCTCATTCTCTTCCTGTGTCTCCTTTATTTTCCACACAGTAAACGAGAGCAAAGCAAACAACAGCAGCAGGAGGAGGAGAAGGAGGAGGAGAGGAGGAGGAGGAAAAAGAGGAAAAAGAAAGAGCGTGAACCTTATGTAACTGAGCCTGGAGGTAGAATGACAAAAGGGAAAGATAGACAATCAGTGAAGGTCAGAGGTCACTGACAGAAGCTGATTTAAAAGGTCCTGTGTGTCATGTTTTACGTGTACTGACTGACTTTTATGTAAAGGACGCAAATCTTCTGGGAAAATCCAAAGGATGTCATGTTAAATTGCGTGCAAACAAGTCCCTCACCTCTCTTCAGTTCCCCTACAGCCAACAGTGTGCAACATTAGCGAACGCTAGCTTAGAAATTGAGCCCGCTAACATCAACAAACGAACCGGTCGGAGTCCACAAATGCTTTTCTTATGTTATTTCTTCTGCAGCCTGGGATAATAAATATATTTTGATTTTAGCTGGCTAATGTTAGCTAATGTTAGCTTGGTAGTTTGACAAATTTCAAGCTAGCTGATGTAGTAAAATACTGCCTTGGAGTGGATAACGTCATCTTATTCATCCAGACTCCCACTGCAGATCTGACTGGCTCGCAGTTTGCAATTACCTTAACAGATAATGTTACGAAGCATCAGATCCATAAGTTACAGGTAGCTGGCTAATGCTAGCTTTTTGCTCACCATAACCTAAGACAATGGCTGACCAGCCGGCTGTGTCTCGGCTGCGAGGCATGAATCTGCCGTCGGTTGCTTCGTGTCATTGGCTGATTGAGAGATTTGCAAACCGTAAGCTAGCGTTATTGTTAATATGATTATAACCAACTCTGCCGATGTGCCATTGGCTGATATTATGTGTCGATGTAAACGATCGGTTGTCTTTCATATTATTTAACCACTTTTTTTACCCTATTTAAATGTTGTTTGTAGTGTGTTTCACGATGACCCTGACGCAGGCCAAAAACAACACGTCGGTCTTAAAAAAATAGTTTGTATTTTGCAAGTGCTGCCGGAGTTTGGACCCGTTCGGTCTTTTTCAGGACACGGCAGGGGAACACTTCGGAGATCAGCGTTCCTTGAAAGTACACAGCAACCCTTTGGCGTAGTGTTATTCATTTAAAACTGCTTGTTTTATGTAGAAGCTTGGAGAAAGGTTTCAACTTCCTCCGTTTACACTGTTGCTGTTGACGCGGGATTGTTGTATGTACTGTATATAGTCTTGAATATTTCTGTGAGTAGTAACTACGTCCACACACATTTTGTTAAGGCGAGCAGACATTTTTTTCTGCACCATTTTATGATCAGTTTGCTGCTGGTTGAATGGAGGAAACACAAAATAGTTTAAAACGATAGGAGCGCTTGAAACACAGAAAAAAATCAACACTAGACCAACTTACAACTTCTTCAGTGTGTGAGGTTTCAAGTTGCTCTAGAGCCCCTTTATCTTTTTTTATTAGTCAGCTGTCGATCATGAAATTAATACTTATTTATGAATGACATTCATATGGCTCTTTAGCAACCAAGTGCATCAGGGAAAACCGCAAGCCTCAGACTTTTAGGTCTTACGTCTCCAGATAACCAACTTTCCTCGGGAGATAAGTTGCACGTGAAGCAGTGACTGTCAGATTGAGATAAGCTAACGTGACGTAGCACGGGCGCACTGACTGAGATAAAGTAAGAAACAGTTCCTACTCCAGTCTATAAACCATCTGATTTCAAAGTCCATGGCTCCACGTGTCATAAATGTAACGCGGAGATGCTTTCGGGGATGTTAATCGACGCCAACCTAAAACAGATCAAGTAAACAAAAACACATCAAACACGGCTGCTTTCCCAGATCTGATGCGTCACTGTATCGATTACCTATACCGGACTTTGAATTACACCATGTTCTACTACAATAAAGAGTCATATATCTGGATGTAATGTATGCTATCGATTGGTTTTTATATGCAGAGCCGCATGTTATTTGGATTTATGGGCGAGAATGGCGCTTTGTTGGCACCAAAACACTTGTGAGGACCTTCAAATTACTAAATGTCGAACCTAAACTATAATAATAAGTAAAGAGAACAGACAGATGGGACTGGAGTAGGTCGTATGTCACAGTGAACAGTACATATGATACTAAATAAAGGTCTGTTTGTTGCTTTCACTTCTTACATCAGTCATGTTGTCGTAAATGACTAAAATTAGACGCTTACTTCCTTATTCTTATGTTATGTGTGAACACTGACACTAAAACTGCTGCTCTGGAACCTGACGCATCTTGTTAGGGTCTTTATTTTATATCAAAAAGTCACTGTGAATGTTTTTTAAACAGCTGAAAACATATAAGAGGATTTATTTGTATGTATATTGAAGTTACGGAGCATTTCTGCTTCTAGTTGATGTAACACAGCAACAGAATATAGTCTAGAAGTAGAAAGGAAATGTGATATGACAGGATATGACATGCAACACAGTGCTGAGGACATTGCGGTTTACGAGGTACACATCTTAGCACCAAGGCCACTTATGTGTTTTCTGTCAAAACCGAAACCTAAGTGTCTTAATGTGCGTCTTAGTTTCCTTGCAGGATGGGTTGGGTTGTTACAATCTCTTCACAAACAAGCCGGTGCGAGACTGAACGTGCACATGCTGTTTTAGACCTCGGGTCGAATCTGATCCTCACAATAAAAAAAGCTATCAAAACAAGACAAGAACACACAAGTACAGCAAATCGATCTCCATCAGTCTCAGAAATCCAGTTAGTGGAGTCTACGAGTTCACACCAAGTCAGACAATTAGCAAAGCTCCAAGGTCACTTTCACCAATGGTGGCAACAAAACATGTTGTCATTTCCTGAGAGGCTTAACATGACACAGCAACATTTCAAAAAGGGTTTCATGACCATGTGCATCAAGAAATCTATTCAAAAAGAAACTTTAAGTCCAGGGATGTCAAAGTCAAATACATCAGAGGGGCAAAAAACCAAATTTGCTACGAGCCGAGGGCCGGACTGGTTCAATGTTTATTAAAACATATTAAAATGATGCATTTAACCTGTTGAACCAAGACCTAACACAGTGTACCGTATTTTATTTAAGAATTAAATTAATAATCCAATATTTTTGTACGGCTCTGTCAGTAATTTGAAGTGAAAACATTTTCAACAGACAAACAGGAAAAAAGTAAATGTCCTTCAAAAATAAAATGTGTTCCTTAATATCAAGATAAAGACGCGCAGCTTTGTGAACATGTGCTTGAAACACCCTGTTCTCATCGTTCACCTTTCCTTTAGCCATTATTGGAGGGGGGTGCTGAAAGTTGACATCTGCCCTGAATGCTGATGAATAATGAAGCCGAGGCATCCCACTTGCGGCGTTGCAGTGAGTTCGCGGGCTACCTTTGCATTGTGGGTAATGTAGTTTTGATGCGTGAAAAACACCAGCATGCGGCTGTGGCGTGCGGGCCGGTTCTAGTACAAATCAAAAATCGTCCCGGGGGCCGAGATCATTCATTCGCGAGCCGGATCTGGCCCGCGGGCCTTGACTTTGACACCCATGATTTAGTCTGATATCATGGCTTTTATTCTAATATAAAGTGAATTATGTACAACATCTAACTGCGGGGAGTGACTTCAGTGATACGGATTCGGCTCTGTTGTCCCAAAAAAGCTTGTGTGTAAAACCCAAAGATGTAAAAATCTCAGCCAACACAGAGACATGGGAGCGACGCGCCTCGTCTACCGCGGGCTATCTCTGCATCTGTGTAATTATTCAGGGATTTATGCGGAGGTGATGGACTGAATTAATCTAACAGTGTCGGGATGTCATGTCACAGTTGATAAGAATTAGCACCTTCTTAACAAGCGTGCCGACAGACGGCCGCGATGTCAGGTACGGGAACAGGCGGCGGACGAGATGAGGGGAGGCAACGCATGACTGTGGGGGGATTAAGGGGGCTGTTCAGCAGCACAAATAATGGAAAAACACCCCAAAACACACACACACACACACATACATATGAACCCAAAATACACTCTCACACACACACACACACACACACACACACACACACACACACACACACACACACACACACACACACACACACACACACACACACACACACACACACACACACACACACACACACACACACACACACACACACACACACACACACACACACACACACACACACACACACACACACACACACACACCAATACCCTCAGCCACATGTACCCAAACACACAAAGGGATACAGCAACACACTAATCTACTCAGGCCTTTGTTGTTGTACAACGTAATCCTGGAGTCAATAACTAGCTTAATCTAAATCACATGACTGGAGGCACACACACACACGCACGCACGGACGCACGCACACACACACGCACACACGCACACACACAAACACACACACACACACACAAAGAACTAATCATAGCATTGGCAGATTTGATTGGCAGATGGTGGAAGCACGATCCGGAGCCATCACCAGCAGCCTCTTTCGACCAACAGCACAGAAGCTGCACGACGGACTAAATGCTAATTTTACCTGCGCTCTTGAATATCTCATTATTATTTCTTCAATACACCAATTATTTTTTTTTACAAAGAACCACTACCTACGTTTTTACTGAACTCACACATGCACTGACTTCACCGCCTGACCCCTGGACTTCTCTCTATCCACCTACTGTGTCATTTTCAACATGTGCAATAACCCATACCGTATATAGGAATCCTATTTATTTATTATCTTATAGATATGTATACATCACTGCAGAACTGTGCACCTCACCAACCCCCTTTGTTGTGTTTTTTTTTGCACTATATCTTATTTTATTCTACATACATGTCTGCACTGAGTAGGAGTTGCGGTTAACCTCCTTGTACATGTGTGTAGTGACATTAAAATGCATTCTGAATCAGAGTTTTACCTTTTATTCCATTCAAATTTAAAAAAAACAATAATAAGCTGTTGGAAAATTGGGGAACTTGTTCACCTCCACTGGGTTGCATCAGCTATGTGTAAATTCAAACGTAGCCTAGTTTGAAAAGAACTCCTGACTAAGGTCGGAGTTTATACGGTAATAACATTTTGAGGGTTGCACCAGCTCAAATCTCACATCTAGCCCTGAGTAGGTGTGATGTCGGGGGACCCCAAACTTCCCTTTCCCGGGGCCACATTAACCAGCTCTAACTGGGGGATCCTGAGGCGTTCCCAGGCCAGTGTGGAGATCTAATCTCTCCACCTGGTCCTGGGTCTTCCCCGAGGCCTCCTCCCAGCTGGACGTGCCTCGAACACCTCCCTATGGAGGCGCCCAGGGTTCATCCTTACTAGATGATCCTGAACCACCTCAACTGGCTCCTTTCCACGCAAAGGAGCAGCGGCTCTACTCCGAGTTCCTCACGGATGCTGAACTTCTCCCCCTCTCTCTAAGGGAGACTCCAGCCCCCCTCCTGAGGAAACACATTTCAGCCTCGTGACCTGGTTCTTTGGGTCCTGACCCAGCTTTCATGACCACAGGTGAGGGTAGGAACCAAGATTGACCGGTAGATCCAGAGCTTTGCCTTCCTCAGCTCTCTTTTCGTCACAACAGTGCAGTAGAGCGACTGCAACACCGCCCCCGCTGCTCCGATCCTCCGGCCAAACTCACGCTCAATCGTCCCCTCACTCGTGAACAAGATCCCGAGGTACTTGAACTCCTTCACTTGCGGTAAGGACTCAATCCCTACCTGGAGTATTTTGTAAAATCTCAACAACGACGGGTTTATAAAGAATTAAATGTTAGAAAAAAATACTTTAAGTAACTTTTTTTATCCATTATTGTCAAATTATGATTTTAATTGTATCTTATATTTAACACTTGAAATGGAAATGTGTTCCTGAAATACAATAAGTACTAGTTCTTCTTCTCTCCCTCTGTAGAATGTTTCAAAAGTGTTGGAAACCAACACCGAGAGCACAACATGCTGAAAGAATACGCTGAAAATCTCTCTGATGTTACCCGACACGTCTCTGGGAACGTTGTGTACGGGATCAAAACACTGCCGGGGCCCGTAACCCCACCTTCCACGCAGACACACGCTCTTTCACTCTTTGGTTTTCCTACCTTGGCCCTGATCTGACCCGAGGTCGACACTTTGCGGATCAACTTGTGGGACGTCTCCTCTTGTTCCCCGTCGCTGTCTGACGACTCTTCCCCGGCTTCTCCCGCCTGAAACAAGAGGAGTGAAAAAAAGGGAAGAATTACAGAAGATTCACGTCACATAATTGTCAGATATTTCTAATATGTTTTAATTTCTAATGTAACAGTATGAAGAAGAAGAATTCTTTTATTTAGCCCGCGAGGGAAATTCAATTTTTTCACTCTGTTATTATTATTATACAGTTTAAACACACACACACAAACACACACACACATACACACACACACACACACACACATACACACACAGGCACACAGGCACACACACAGGCACACAGGCACACACACACACACACACACACACACACACACACACACACACACACACACACACACACACACACACACACACACACACACACACACACACACACACACACACACACACACACACACACACACACACACACACAGGCCCGAAATACACACATGCACAAACAGGACCTGTATACATGCAATTAATGGAGAGATGTCAGAGCGAGGGGGCCGCCAATGGCTCAACGCCCTGAGCAGTTGGGGGTTCGTTGCCCTGCTTAACAGCACCCCGGCAGTGCCCAGGAGATGAACTGGCAGCTCTCCAGCCACCAGTCCACGCTCCATTCAGGGACTGAAACCAGCGACCCTCTGGTTCTCAGTCGAGTCACCTATGGACTGAGCTACTGCTGCCCCCCAAAGTATCTGGAGCCATTTAAAGCACACACTTAGTGAATTTTGAGTTCTTTGCCACTTGATTTAGAAAAAAACTCTCTCCATTAGGGCTGTCCTCCATTAAAAGAATTCGTAGTCATCTAACACTTAGGGCCTTCTCACACTCACCGTTGGTACCGCGGTGTGAGTGCAACCGCGCCGTCCTTAAGCAAGGAGGCGGGCTTTATCGCGGTTCGATTGCAAGCACGAGCATTCGCACATGTATGAGCATGCACATTGACGGCGGTCCTGAGACTACTTAAGTACGACTGTTTCCTGTGACGGACATTTAAAACCATGCTGCCGAACACGTCATTGGGTTAATGGGAGGGATGGCGGGATTTGTGTTAGGGTATTTTTTTGTTTTTGTCTCTGGGAAATCATATTTTGAAAGGGCATTACGTCTTATCTCCACACTGGCCTGGGAACGCCTCGGGATCCCCCAGTTAGAGCTGGTTAATGTGGCCCGGGAAAGGGAAGTTTGGGGTCCCCTGCTAAAGCTGCTGCCCCCGTGACCTGACCCCGGATAAGAGGCTGAAGATGAGATGAGATGTTACGTCTTAACAGCCGGATCTATAACACAGTCGTGACGTCACAACCGTACAGGACGTTTCTGAATACGGGCTGTGTGTGTGTGTGTGTGTGTGTGTGTTTAGATACTTTCACAGTATTTACGCAGCACTTCAACCTGCTTTAAACTGAAAAATACATGGAAATCTGACCTTTTTTCACAACCTGGGCCCACTGAGCTGCTTATGCTGTTAAAAAGTTTAAAAACACAACAAAACTTTGCATCTTTTTTAAGCTTGAAGGTTGTTTTTGCGGATTCTACGCGGCTCCAGGCCTGAGTCGAACGTACAAGTTCCTTAGAAGTGAAAGGAAATCTGACACCATAGAGTGAAACCCGCGCTCGGTACCTTACACACCTGTGGTCTTTGATAACAGATGATTAGGACACTCGTCCCTGCTTTGCATGTGACCATTATTTTAACACCAGCTTCGAAACAGACTGAGCGGCACTTACGATGTGAGTCCTTTCAGAGTCGGCTTGGGGCGACCCCAGCGCCTCGCCAGGCTCCGCCACGTACAGGACGTTGGGGTTCAGTTTAGAGGCCATGACGGGGGTTGGAGAAGAGAGAGAGAGAGAGAGAGAGAGAGAGAGAGAGAGAGAGAAGAGTAGTTTGAAGGACAGGAAGCGGATGAAAAGTTTGGAGGACGGATAAAAGAGGAGGAGAAGAAGAGGGCTGAGAGGGTTGAGAGCTCGGCTACGTAGAGGAAGAGAGGAGAGGAGAGGATGACGGATGGGACGGCAGGCTCCGGGACGCCGCGCTCGCCCTCTTGCCGATCTCTCTCTATCCTGGGCCAACTCTGGGGAAAAAAGACGGGAGGAATGAATTATTGATCAGGAGAGAAAAGCTCACTGGAGAGGGGGTGTTTCTTCTCTTTTTGGCTCCTCTCGTTGGAAGTTGAGGAACATATAAACAACAGTCTTTCCAAACTCTTTCTCCCTGCCACTGTTATTAATGTCTCTCCCTCCTCGCCCTCCTCTCTCCATCTTTCACACTTTCTGAGTTCAGTGACACCGAAAGGCGGAGTGCTTCTTCTTCTTCTTCTTCTTCCACTCCTCTTTTACTTCTTCCTGTGAGAAAAGAAACACTGAGGTTCTTACAGCTCAGCCCCTGATGTTGTTTTGTCTGGAGCCGAAAACCATGGTGATGATGCTGATGGTGAAAGGGAAACATGAGGCTGACAAGGACAAATACGGCGGGTGGATGATGGTAACGACGATGATCATGTGGCTGCATGATACACACCACGGGACCACCTCACACTCGTTAATACACACTCCCGTGCAGCGGCATCGAGACACGCGAAAAGTGAATGTGTGTGTGCGTGTGTGTGCGTGCGTGCGTTCAGGCGCGCACGTGTTTGTGTGCGTTTCCTTGATTGCGATGTGGACACGTTATTGAAAAACCTGTCTGCATCCCTCCACTGCCGCCCCCGGAAACTTGAACACGTAAAAGAAACATGATAATAAAAAAACACCGCATGCATGCACAGGTAGTCCATCTGTTGAGTTGTTTCAATGATGATTATTATGAATATGAATAATAATAATAATAATAATGATGACATACAGACGCGGATGCATGCACAACAGGCTGTCGTGCGCTCCAGCCACAGCTTCATCTCCCATTCCGTCCGTGTCGCGGCCGCTCGCCGGATCATAAATGTCAATATTCAATTTGGATCGCGCATGTTTCGGCCAACGGGGCTCGGTCTTGCCCAGCTGTCACACAACATCCACCGGCGGAACCCGGGACGGCCACCGTTACCGCGCGGCCACCTCCTCTGCACAAACCAACCCCTCTCTCTCTGTGTGTGTGTGTGTGTGTGTGTGTGTGTGCTCGCATGTGTCGATGAAATGTGGACGTTATTTACCTCCGCACGTTAATGTCGTTCCACCTTCTCCCCCCGCGGCGGAGGTTAAATCGGCAGCGGCAGCGGCGGCGGCGGTGTCTCTCCCGCTCCTGTTGCCCGGCCTGGGTCGCTCGTCAGCCGGCGTCTAGGTGGTCAGCAGCAGCGGCGGCGGCGGCGGCGGCGGCAGCGGCGTGCGGGTGTCTCCGGTGGTGCTCGCCTTGCAGAGACGGACGCGGTCGTACGCATAGCGCGGATCTGAATCAGGTAGGAAGAGGAGGAAGGTAGGAAGAGGAGGGAGGGAGGGAGGAGGGGAAGGAGGGAGCAGGGGGCGAGGAGAGAGACAGAAAGAGAGAGAGAGAGAGATTTGAAAGCGGCCGTGTTGAGCCGCCTCGACCCGCTGTTCTCCCTCTGAGGTTAAACTGAGAGCAAATAACGCGCACACGCACGCATGCGCGCACAGGCCTGATATAAAACGCGTAAACACCAATTAACAACAAGGTGCTGCTAAATACAGTCATTAAGTGTGCGTGTGTGTGTGTGTGTGTGTGTGTGTGTGTGTGTGTGTGTGTGTGTGTGTGTGTGTGTGTGTGTGTGTGTAAAAATTACATTTCTGAGCACTTGACACCATAAGAGGGGAGCGTAGAATCAGAGCATCACCAAGCATCGATTTGAAAAGTTTAAATCGATTCATATCCCATTAAAGGGTTTGTTTACATTGAAGCACCATGCAGACTGTTGTATACATAATGTAAAAGCCTCTACCGTTTTTCAGTGGCTTCAAAGAAAGAACATATAGTGAAAGTGAATCCTTTGAGACAACAACTGATATAGGGATGCAAAACGACCAGGAAGACACGATGAATGACTGAAAAGTGACACAACGACATAGAGATATGAAATGTCTTAAAATAGATGCATTACCACCACAAAAAGATGTAAAATGACAAAAAAATAAATGCAGAACTATCACAAAAAGATGCAAAATGACTAAAAATAGACGCAAAGCTATCACAAAAAGATGCAAAATGACTAAAAATAGATCCTTAACCACCACAAAAATATGTAAAGTGACTAAAAATAGATGCAAAACTATCACAAAAAGATGCAAAATGACTAAAAATAGATGCAAAACCACCACAAAAAGATGCAAAATGACTTAAAATAGATGCAAAACTATCACAGAAAGATGCAAGATGACAAAAAATAGATGCAAACTATCACAAAAAGATGCAAAATGACTAAAATAGATGCAAAACTATCACAAAAAGATGCAAAATGACTAAAAATAGATGCAAAACCAGCACCAAAAGATGCAAAATGACTAAAAATAGATGCAAAACTATCACAAATATATAGAAAACAACTAAAAATTTACATAAAATGACCACAAATAGAAGCAAAATGACGGCAAAACAACTAAAAGTCGTCCCTTTGAATTAAGGTGTCTTGTTCCTACGTAGACAGAGTGGGGGACCTCTTACATGTCTGTGCCCAGGAGCCCGTTGTCTCATCATCGGTCCGTGCAGACACCCCAGTGCCCTCTACCATCCAATAAAATGTTGTATAATTAGGCTATGAATGATATATGAACAAAACCTTGAGATTACAAAACTGGAAAGTCTGGTGTGCATATCTAAGTGCTGCTGAAGAGGTGATTTCTGTCACAGTTAAGAACATAAAAGATTAAAAAGATAAATAGCCTTTAAAGATACACGTTGAAAAGCTCCCACTAAATACAAAGATCAATCCTAAGGATGCGTTTTTTTCTTAGTTACAATTTGTCGTTATTTCTTGTGAAATATTGGGTTCTTTTACATTTTCTTTTTTAAAAGTGTCCCATATGCTGCTAATATCCAGGTTAATGTTATATTATTAATATAGAACACGTTTACATGCTTTAATGTTGTAAAAACACATTATTTTTCTCATCCTGTCTGTCTGAATATCCCTGTATTCACCCTCTGTCTGAAACGCTCCGTTTTAGCGCCTGTCTCTTTAAGAAACCCTCCTGATCTGCTCTGATTGGTCAGCGTTACCAGGTCCTCTGCATCTGCGTTCTCTGTGTCTCTGCACCGTCACTGCAGACGGGGAATGACTGTAACATCACTGTAGCATCACTTTCTACCTATATATAGTGTAGTTGTGACATCACAACAAACAGGAAGTCCTGACAGCTCTTTTAAAGACACAGTTTCTGAATACGGACTGTCTGTGTTTCTCTGTGGATGGATAGTTTTGGTACTTTCACAGTATTTTTACAGCACCATGACCTGCTTTTTACAATATGGGACCTTTAAAATCTGAATGAGATAGTTTGGAGGTATCGCTGGCCGCAAAACTCTTTTGAATGCATGAAGCAGCTTATGGTTCCGCGGAGAAGGTGGATTCAGATCAGGTGGTTTTTTATCATGGCGTGATGCAAACTGCAAACGAAGCCCTGCTCACATCCAGTGAAACAGCTCTGATTGGTCAGTGTTTCTGGGTCTTCTACATCTGCGTCTCTGCACCGTCACTGTAACCGGGGAATGGCTGTAACTGTCACTGTAGCGTCACTTTCTATATATAGTCTAGTTGTGACATCACAACCGTACAGGAGTCCTGACGGCTCCATTAAAGACAGTTTCGCTGGCCGCAAAACTCTTTTGAATGCATAAAGCAGCTTATGGTTCCGCGGAGAAAGTAGATTCAGATCAGATGTGTTTTTTTTAATGGCGTGATGCAAACTGCAAACGAAGCCGCGCTCGCATCCAGTGACACAACATTCCTCTTGCAGGCCATAACGCATGAATTTCAAACTTCTGTCCAGACATGCTCCCGAAGCTCGTGAATCTGTACTTCTGCACGCCAGAATTTGTGCTCAGATTTCAGCTCGCTCACTAGAGTTTTTGTTCAGGAAAGTCTCTCTCTCTCACACACACACACACACACACACACACACACACACACACACACACACACACACACACACACACACACACACACACACACACACACACCTAACAGAGAGACACACAGAACTCAATAAGAAAGCGAGGGAGACATTCACATGAATAAGGGAGAAAGAGAGAGAGAGAGAGAGAGAGAGCAACATGTACACTGACACAGATACAAGGACGGAGAGACAGACATATGCACTAACACAGCACACTCGGTGGCACCGCTCAGTGCTATAGTAATTTGTTTACAGTTGATTAAATATTCATGCTGAATTAGCTCTGTGCTTGCCAACAGTCACTTCATTTACAGTGTGTGTGTGTAAGTGTGTGTGTGTGTGTGTGTGTGTGTGTGTGTGTGTGTGTGTGCGTGTGTGTGTGTGTGTGTGTGTGTGTGTGTGTGTGTGTGTGTGTGTGTGTGTGTGTGTGTGTGTGCGTGTGTGTGTGTGTGTGTGTGTGCGCGCTCCCTTCTCAGCCTCACTCCTCTACCTGTGTGTTTTGCAGAGGTCGTCACTGTCGGCCCGTGGCGTGGAAACAGCAGCAGACACGTGCACAGTAACACGCACGCCTACACACACCTGCTGCTGCTGCCACCGCTGCTGGATTCCCCCGCCGATCAGGTGATAGTGTTACTGTATGCGTCTCTTTTTTTCATCTGGTTGCCCTTGACAACGACGGAGACGGAGATGGAGATGGAGGGCTAAAGGATGGAGCAGAAGAAGGGGGGGGGGGGGGGGGGGGGTTTGGTGGAAGATGACCAAGGGTGAAAATTGCATTTGGACAGAATACACGCACACGTAGGGCTGCAAAAAAAGGTTGTTTTAAGATTAATGTGCTGGTTATTTTTGAATGAATCGATCATAAGAATGTGAACCTTTCATCCTAGTTTCCCAGTTTCCCAGAATCCAATGTGACGTCTTCAGGTGTCTTCCAAATATATTCACTTTACAACAATATGAAGAAGAGAACAACAGGAAAACTCCACATCGGAGGAGCTGGAACCCTAGAACAGGGGTCTGCAACCTTTACCATCAAAAGAGCCATTTTGCCTCTTCTTCCACCAATTAAAAATTTGTCCGGAGCAGCAAAACACATGTGATGTCTCAGCTTATAAGTAGTTATATGATATATATACAAAGAAATATATAGTTTGTTGCATTTCTGAAATTATAGAACGAAAATAAAGAAAACTGTTGACATTTTATTCCTATTATCACCTGTTATAAACAATATTGTTTGCTAATTTCTCACCGCATATCAAGCCTAGGCCTACGGGGAGCCGCCGTTATGCGAGAAAATCCAGATTAGCCCCCGGCAGGGAGAATCGGAGCAGCGGGGGCGGTGCTGCAGTCGCTCTACCGCACTGTTGTGACGGAAAGAGAGCTGAGCCAGAAGGCAAAGCTCTGGATCTACCGGTCAATCTTCGTTCCTACCCTCACCTGTGGTCATGAAAGCTGGGTCAGGACCCAAAGAACGAGGTCTCGGGTACAAATGGGTTTTCTCAGGAGGGTGGCTGGAGTCTCCCTTAGAGAGAGGGGGAGAAGTTCAGCATCCGTGAGGAACTCGGAGTAGAGCCGCTGCTCCTTTGCGTTGAAAGGAGCCAGTTGAGGTGGTTCAGGATCATCTGGTAAGGATGAACCCTGGGCGCCTCCCTAGGGAGGTGTTCCAGGCACGTCCAGCTGGGAGGAGGCCTCGGGGAAGACCCAGGACCAGGTGGAGAGATTAGATCTCCACACTGGCCTGGGAACGCCTCAGCATCCCCCAGTTAGAGCTGGTTAATGTGGCTCGGGAAAGGGAAGTTTGGGGTCCCCTGCTGGAGCTGCTGCCCCCACGACCAGACCCTGGATAAGCGGCCTCTTATCCGGGACGATCCATAGGTGACTTGGCTGGGAACCGTAGGGTGGCTGGTTCAAGTCCCTGTGTGGACCATGTATGGAGCGTGGACTGGTGGCTGGAGAGGTGCCAGTTCATCTCCTGGGCACTGCAGAGGTGCTTACATTTTCTCTCAGTTGTTTTCTTTTTTGTTCCACCTCAGCGAGAGATACAGGTACAACAATCCACTATAGCTGAAAACCAAATACATCACAGTATTCCTGTAGCCTTATCTGCAAAGGAAGGAAAGACACACACACACGTACAAACACCTCCTCCGAGCTCTCCCAGGGTAGCTTCTCACAGGTTGTCAAATTTCCTCTCTTCCTCATCCGAGCGGTGCACAGCGGGAGCCGCAATCAGAGCCGAGCAATAAAAGAAACTGCCAACAAAGAGATAATTAACGGCTCCGTGTTACGTATCAAACCGAGGGCAAATCACTACACCGTCATTATCATCATGCAAATATGAACGTACTGTCACACATCCTGTACTAATCTTTTACAAGCCGTTATCCCCAAACCATATTTATCCTTTTAATAATGTGCAGAAACAGCTCCAGCGTCGTATTCTTACGGTACACTGTTGCTGTTTGCAGGAAAACGCATCATCATTTTAAGTCGTACCTTTCTACTGTAGTCCCTCTCGACTCATCATGTTCAGAATTTTGGGTTGTGTGTATAGGCTTTTATGTTTATAATACTATTTTCATTCATTCATTCATCTTCAACCGCTTGTCCCTGTCGGGGTCGCGGGGGGGGGGGGGGGGGGCTGGAGACTTACAAACATCAAATAAGCCATAAAGTCAATTTTTTTCATGTAACAACTATTAACGTAGAAATCCAGGAGAGTCGCTAACAGCAGGACGTGGCTATCAGTGATTAGCTCGGGGCAGTACGGTGAAAGCATTAAAACGTCTTTTTTAACCACTAATACTGCTGAAAATAACAGCAAACCTCTGCAGCAGCATGAGAAGAGTCCCTACACACAAAACAAAGCACCAATGGGCTCCTTCCTTTGGGATTGACTTTGGTAATCCACTTGAATGGACTTTACTATGAGAGGAGCTGGTACAGGGGCCAGTAGGTAAGTCTTTCAAAACACAGAACTACGTTGTTGGTGCTTTGTTTTGTGTGTAGGGACTCTTCTCATGCTACTGCAGAGGTGTGGTGTTATTTTCAGCAGTATTAGTGGTTAAAAAAGACGTTTTAATGCCTTCACCGTACTGCCCCAAGCTAATCACTGTTAGCCACATCTACCAGATTTCTCCATTAATAGTTCATACACAAAAATCGATCTCGACCATGGGATGCTTTTGCGCCAGAATTACACTTTAAAGACCACAAACAGGGTCTATCTTACAAGGTTCTGCTCTAAAACTAAAACATTCTAACTAAAAAATATCTTAAGAGCCTTCAAAACAGTTTTTACTACTTTATGTTAAGTTACAAAAATTTGATTTTTTTAATCCAAAAACAGCAAACCTCCAAAATAAAATGGTTACTCCGCTTGAGCCCCTTCGTTAACAATCATTATTCTGATCTCACCTCAAACTCCTCAGACTTTAACACCAAAAAGGCAGACTTCTGTATAAAATTAACAGAGGAATAAATATGGTAATAATTCACATTTTGAATAATATTGTTCTGCTTTTGCTTGTCACAATTAAAGCAACGGGTTTTGGGGGGTATTAAAATGATTTACACACAAATAACTGTGAGGATTTGTGCTTTCAAATGAAATACTTTATCAAAGTGTGCAAATATTGGAACAAAGCCCAAATGTTCTGGTGGTTAAAATAGCAGTAGTTTGAAATTTCATTCATAATAATCGAATAAATACAATGACTAATATTCCCTTAAGACCCCTTTCTTCCTTCTGATGATAAAACACCAAGAACAAAACATTTAAAAAACATTATTTTTGACTAAAAAAAGGGATGACTTCAGTTCGACTTAATTGTTTTCGAAGTGACCCGCTCATTAACCGCGGGACACTTTAGGTTGATAGACTTGGCCAAAAGCACTGATGGGCTTTTAAAAGGTCTTAAAAGGTCTTAAAAGGTCACTAATGGGTTAGGGAACATTATTTCAGTTGATCTGGAATCGACCCGGCGGGCTTATTGATCACGTAATTAGAGGACTTGAAGAGACAAATGCAAAGATGAATGGCGCAGCGGTTATTCCACATCGCCACTAATCTGGGGATCAAGCTCAGTCACAGTCCTGTGTCTTTAATTATAAAGCAGCACACATGATACCTGCATGATACAGTGTGTGCAGATTATACACGGGTCTCCTGCTCTGTCAACGTATGCGCCATGTGTTACTATGCTGCCACCTAGTGATTTATTCGTCCATTAAAAGAAATTATGTAGAAATTGAACCTGGAGTGTGCAGCATGGGCGCGCAGAGGGAGAGCAGAGACAGGAAAGGGGGAAATGAAAAGGACCCAAAGCAGCTATCGGAGGCCTGATAGGCAGTGATGAAGTCAAATGATAAGCTGTTTAACAGCATCAATTATTAAGTGTAGTCTACGATTTCCCCCTTTGATCAATGAGACCAGGGTAATCACTGGTAACGCTAATGAGGCGTGGGACGAGAGGCGGGTTGGGAAAGAGAGATGCAGAGCAGCAGGCTAGATGGGAGGGTGGGGGGGTGGGGGGGAGAGGCTTCCATGGGGGGTGAGACAGACCAGAGAGAGACAAAGTGCCTGCGAAAGAGAGGAGAGGATGAGACGGAGAGATTAAAGGAGAAGAGAAAGACAGAGGATATTCTTATTGTGTCTCAGTGATTTGATCGTTCTTTGGATTATCTGGAAACCTGAATATAATGTGGGTTTAAAAAAAACACCCTAATGATTGTGTTTGAATAATTTGAGTCAGCTTTTAGATGAATAAACTCTTAATGTGTCGTTATGTTGTATTTTCCATCACTGGAAGAGTCCAGAATTTACTGCTTTGTATTTAGAAAAATGGAAATAACCAACAGATGTGTTGAAGTACAGCTAGTTTTCACTCCTAACTTGTGTTTTTTCATGTTTTAAAAGCAGGGCACGTAGTATAAGACAGCGGATATCTGCTTGAGGAGGCAGGTTGGGGCGGTGGACGGTCCCAAAATCACAGGACTTTCAACCGGGCAAGAGAAGGTCTTTTTTTCCGGTTGCTGTTCATGTCCCGGACGTACTAAACCAAACCACAACCTTTCTTCTTATCCTAACCGAGTCGTTATCAAACCAAACCCTAGGGGCGCACTCACACTGTCCATCCGTACCGTGCCCAAGCACGTTTCACGGCTAAAGTCTAGTTCGTTTGACCAGTGTGAGTGCAGCCGTATCGCGTCTAGGTGCGGCACGCTTGCCGGCCACGGCCCGTTTGGGAGAGGTGGGCTTTTGTAAAGCCCGTTTGCACATGTACGAGCACGAGCGTGCGCACGTGTACGAGCACGAGCACGAGCACGAGCACGAGCACGAGGCCTACGACGGTTCTGACGTCATTTTATGTGCGCCTGTTGGGACATAGAAATGTGATGTGATGTGTCCAAAAGAAACAGCGCAATCAGGGACAAAATAGAGTTCCCCTTAAACATAACTGAGAGCTGTTTATATGTCATTTTTAGGAGACAGGGCTCAAGACAGAGGACCTTGAGGTGAGATTGTCTTAACAGTATTGATTGACAGAAAAGACAGATCTTATTATATGGAGAAAAAGAGGGGAAAGAAGACACACAGAGGGAAGGCGCAGAGCATGAATCATCAAACATACTGTAACACGCAGGATTAAGAAAGACAGAAAAAGCAACAAGAAAAAAAGGATGTACAGTATCTAAAGAGAAAAAAGCGAGTGCCTCCACCCCGCTGCGATCTATTGAAGCTATAAATACCTCTGTGGAATGCATGGACCAGGAACATTTGAGTCATCTGCCATTTGAAGTCTAGCCTAATGCAGCAGGCTTGCTTTGAACAGCCTCAAGTGGCAGACTGCACGTCAATCTTTAATAGCTCTGCCTGAAAATTACAGGTGAACGCAGGGATGGAAAAAAAATTGAGGCTGGCGCATTGTGTGACGGAGCCAATTTAGAGGTCAAAAACAAGCGTGAGCTGGACATAACGCAGCATGGAGACGCACACAAGTGGAAAAAAACAAAGAGGCCATTGTGTGTGTGTGTGTGTGTGTGAGATTGGCCCCGGCTCTTCACCATATTGGTTTCCATGAGAACACAAGACGGAGTGAGCGAACAGGTGGTAACCTCAAAGAGCCACAGCAACACATCCTGTTAGCTTTTTACGACCAGGCTGTATACACGCGGAGCAGACACAGAGCTGCTAATGAAGCCGCATGTTGCAACAAGAGTTTACAACACACACACACACACACACACACACACACACACACACACACACACACACACACACACACACACACACACACACACACACACACACACACACACACACACACACACACACACACACACACACACACACACACACACACACACACACACACACACACACACACACACACACACACACACACACACCATGTTTTTCTGTCTGTCACTGCTACTGAGAAACTAAAGCACTGTACAGTATGAGAAGGAACAGTACACTTAAAGCTGTAGTACTAGAGGTAGTGTTGGATGCAGCCTGGTATCACCAAATGGCATATCAATAACACGCCAGTTACTTTTGCATGCTATCTCTATGCATTTAGTCTTTACTAGTCTTGTGTAGCCAGACCTATCTCCCCTGGGGTATGGTCTGGGTACACTGGCTTATCTTCTTGGGATAGAGGGGGATAAACGCTCTGGCTTGTTGGTATCTCTTTAAACCCATTAAGACTGTCATGAGTGGAGCTAATCAGATGGTGTCTCTTGCAAACCAGATAGCAGAGATAGCGGAAGGGGCCTAACATCCTGCTTCATCCCAGCTGTGTATATCCGGTTTGCCAGACTAAGGGCGCGCTCACACTGTCCATCCGTACCGTGCCCAAACAGGTTTTACGGGTAAAGCCTAGTCCGTTTGACCAGTGTGAGTGCAACCGTACCGCGTCTAGCTGCGGCCAGCTTTCCAAGGACCATTTGGGAGAGGTGGGCTGCATTAATTAACATAAATACCCTCAAATGATGTCATCACACACCCATATTTTCGACCAAACTGTTGGCAGAAAAACATACACACTTTTTTAAAACATCCATCTATTTAGACAATGACAACAGTGTTAAATTGGCGGTGTTCTCCTTTAACATCATTTAGAAAGCCTTGAACATCTGAGTTGCAAAAACTAAAATTTCCATATTTCCAAGATGTGTTTTGTTGAGAAACAAATCTGTTTGTTTACGAATTCCACAGGGCACCAATAATGAGATACTGAAGTTCGAAAAGAAGCAGTACAAGCAGCGGTGGCGAGATTAGCACAGAGGTGCTAACCTCAAAGAGTTGTCGTGGTTTACTCGACCTCCTGTGGGAAATGAATTCACAGAGTGATACAAAAGATGGTTTTAGAAAAGGTCTGAGCAGCAGTGTGCCACAGTCAGTGGCGTTAATAGTACAAACTGTTCATTAAGCCCAAGGTAACATCATCTCTTCACGCAGAAGAATCATTTCAATCGCAGTAAATAAGCGCTCACTCACATGCTCTGCCTGCACGAGGCTCTTCTACTCTATGTTTGCCAGCTTTCCTGTTCCCAATGAAGAACATCATTGTAGCATGTGTTAAATGGAGCTGAGATCAGAGAGAAAAGGTGATAAAAACATAATTCATCTGTCAGTTTAAACTTGGTTTTATAGTAAATATCTTGCTTACTTTGTCGTATTGTGAAACATCGATACTGTCGGCGAGCTTTCAAACTGACATCCATCCAAACGCCAAACAATCAGATGTGTCAGTGGTTAAACAATCGGCTTCCAGACAATAACAGCACGGAAATTCACACTGAAGCCCGAAGCAAGCTCATACACAATGGAAACTGAAGTAACTTTACAAATTACAGGATGCAACACAGAATTCAAAACCAGACGGAGCAAAAAACGTTCAAAAAGGAGCTTGAGTGCTGAATAATATGACTCCCAACGATGCAGTGCATGAAGTGAAATCTCAGTAAGACTGACATACAATATGATTTGTATTCAGTAAGTGTTGGGTTAATAATGACAACACTCTTCCCTCCGTGTGCTCACTTCAGGGAACACAGCCTGAGACTGAACAGCGTCCCTGAAGCAGTTGGGACTGAAGTATCATGTGCTAAGGGCTCTTGAGTGAATCTTTTAAGGTGCATGGATCATCTCTCTTTTAAGGATGCAAGGGCCATCTCATCCATCAGTGGGCCACTTTAGCGTCCCTGTAGGACACATCCCCAGTGAATCGAAAGAAATAACGGACACTTTCCCAAAGAACAATCAATGGAAGCCGTGTAAGAGCTTGCATAAGTGACAAACATGTCCTGCGCCACTATAAAAACCCTAATGTGATTATTAACAAGCAAAAATATATGACTACTATCCTCTAGAACGTCACTGTCCTGCACAGAGCCTTTGGGATGAACTGGATTGCGGACTGCATGTCAGACCTTATACTGTAACTCACCATCAGTGTTCAACCTCACCAATAATACTATAATACCAGAAACTGGTGGAAAGCCTTCCTAGAAGAGTGGAGGCTGTTAGAAGCTTGGATGAGATGTTTATAGAAGGGTGTAATGTCTAGGTGTCCACGTGCGGTATGTTATTCAAGTGTCCCCCTTGTACCTTTGGTTGGTGTCTAGATGTTAACCCTAGATTTTGGGGAAACTCTCGCAAGACTTGCTGCCCGACGACCTGTCGTAACCTTAACCAATCATGGCCAATGTCTAACCTCAACAACCTCGCCAGAAATTCCGTAAATCTTGGGTTACCATTGAGACATGACACTTACTTTTGGTTGTGTTCAGATGGTAACCCGAGATTTGCGAAAACTCTTCTGAAATATGAGGCCCAATGACCTATCCTAACCTCAGCCACTCAAGGTCAATGCCTAACCTCAACCATCTAACCATAAAGGGATATCTTACCCATTTTGGCTTGGTGAAAATCCTCTGCATCAGGGGCCCACCAGTGGATTTTGGCAGATCAGAAAGAAGAACGATAAGAAAGATACGTTTTGCGAAAGAGGGAAACCAAACACCATTCAAGGTCAATGCCTAACCTCAACCATCTACCTTTAACCATTCAAGGTCAATGCCTAACCTCAACCATCTAACTTTAACCATTCAAGGTCAATGTCTGACCTCAACCATCTAACTTTAACCATTCAAGGTCAATGTCTAACCTCAACCATCTAACTTTAACCATTCAAGGTCAATGTCTAACGCCAAACCTCAACCATCTAACTTTAACCATTCAAGGTCAACGCCAAACCTCAACAATCTAACTTTAACCATTCAAGGTCAATGCCTAACCTCAACCATCTAACTTTAACCATTCAAGGTCAATGTCTAACCTCAACCATCTAACTTTAACCATTCAAGATCAATGTCTAACCTCAACCATCTAACTTTAACCATTCAAGGTCAATGCCCAACCTCAACCATCTAACTTTAACCATCCAAGGTCAATGTCTAACCTCAACCATCTAACTTTAACCATGCAAGGTCAATGTCTGACCCCAACCATCTAACTTTAACCATTCAAGGTCAACGTCTAACCTCAACCATCTAACTTTAAACATTCAAGGTCAATGCCTAACCCCAACCATCTAACTTTAACCATTCAAGGTCAATGCCTAACATCAACCATCTCACAAGAGCTTTCCAAATCTTTGGTTACCATCCAGACACTAGAATCTTCTCGTGGTTTATCAATCGTTACAGGAAGCTACTAAAATGGACTGATTTACTAGACATTCTGAATCATCTGGACTAAACATCACAAATGTAAAGCTCCACATGTTTGACAGATCCCTGAGGTGGCACGTGTCTCTGTGTGAATAAGACAAATGTGAATGATTCCTAGAAAAAAATAAAATGAACAAGCTGGAAGTCCCTCTCATGCAACACAAACTAACAGGCTGAAGCGTTTGAATACTTTAACACCCACACCCTCAAAATCATTCAGCCCAATAAAAGTTAGTATAATGGAATATTACTACATTTAATGGAGATGATTGTTTTCATGAGGTAGTTGCCATGGTTACATTTAAGAGTCAAATAACAAAGGTTGTTTTGGAGTGAAACTCTTGAGTTTTTCATGTTATACAACTTCCAAAGCCGCAGTAGGTGTACTGTATGGTTGATGCATCTGTTATGTAATCCTGGACAGTGGGGCGTGCATGTAGGTAGGTGTGTGTGAGTGTGTTTATGTGTGTGTGTGTGTGTGTGTGTGTGTGTGTGTGTGTGTGTGTGTGTGTGTTTATGTGCACGTCCACGTCCGCATGACGCCAATTAGCAGAGTGTGAAAGATAATTAATCGAAAACAACAATAGCTCATATACGGCATCCACTGCAGGAACAGCTGGCCTGTTACGCAAGCAACAACTCTTTTGTGTTGTAAGTGTTATAGGTGTGTGTGTGTGTGTGTGTGTGTGTGTGTGTGTGTGTGTGTGTGTGTGTGTGTGTGTGTGTGTAGGTGCACAAAGACGTGTGAGCAGCAAAATTGTGTGACATCCCACCTTCCTACACACAGTCGTATAGGGAGAGGAACGGAACAAAAGAGACAGTAACGGTAAAAGATGGAGATTACATAGAGTAGATATCAGCCATCTACTGTGTTGACATCACATTCCTGCCATGGGACATACTGTTGACTGAGGTCAATTCCCACAGAGGTCCAATCCATATCTGCACAGCGCCGAGCGAGACGTTTAAAGTGCCATCTGATTTGAAGATTCTCCAGTACGACACTTAAAAGCCACATTAAAAACAATAAAAGAGGCAATAAAACGAGCCGTAATCTCTCTGACACCACCTGTGGATGCTCCACTTTTAATTTAGGATCAATTTGGCGGCTTCCCAGCAGCTGCAGAAAGACATTTAGTGTCGCTGCACGATCCGTGTAGTTGATGCGGTCTCTGCCGGAAGCTACTATGTTTTTAAAAAAGTATGACGCGCATAAATCTCTAACGCATCACGGTAGTCGTCCCCAGAGTTCAGTTCTGCTGCGTTCCCATATTGTATGATGCGCTATGAATCAATGCGACTCCGTGACCTTTTTCGAGATCAGTGCCTTCATAAATAGCAGCTGCTGTCTGTTTACATGTCGGGCAAATTGATTAACAGCAAAGAGAGGTGATTGATTGGAAAGAAATAGCTCTGGACAATGCTGGATGGAGGCTGGGGGGCAGGGAGTCAAACGCACGGTCTGCTCAATAACATGACTAATGGTCCGGAAAATAATTCATTTAATCCAACAGGTCGTTTTTTTTAAAAGGACCAACAGATGGGATTCGCTACGGATCTGACTTTATACATTATATCTACCTTTGCGCAAGACCTCAATGGAGGGTTTTCTATCTTCCTCAAGTAGTGATGTTTTATTGCTAATGTTTTACACGACTTTACATTATTAAATTAAAAAGTGGGCGCCCTCGTGATGTGTCGTTGAGAGCATGAGCCGTCGCTACAGATTTTTCAGGGCTTTTATAACTTACACGAGCCAGGCTACAGACTCCCAAGTGACACGCATTTATGTCAACTGACACGAAGCTTTGATTTTGAGGAAACGCACGCACACACACACACACGCACACACACACTGTCCTCTTCGATCAGCATCCAAGCTGTTCATTCTATGAATAAGAAGAGTGCACTATTTTTATATGACACCCCAGTGAGGCTGTCAGGTCACCCATGTTAACAGTGATATGGACTGACAGGGGTGTGTACGTGTGTGTGTGTGTGTGTGTGTGTGTGTGTGTGTGTGTGTGTGTGTGTGTGTGTGCGTGCGTGTGTGTGCGTGTGTGTGTGAGTGAAACAGTGATGCAACCAGGCAGGATGTTTTCACTGTGAGCAGCTGTGGGTTAGGACCCCACTGTGCCACACCACTGCTGTCTGTCTTGAGTTGAGGTAACCTGACTTCTTTGCTCTGGATCTGATGTCTACAGAAATAAAACATGTAGATTACGTAGTAACGACAGTGTGCTACTTTTGGTTGTTACATCTACAAACAGTGAATGGGAACAGCCTGTGCTAGTGTGCTAAACAGCCAATTAGCTCGCTATCTACATAATGAGCACATTTAAAGCTGCACTATTCAATATGACTCATGTTAACAAGAGATCAAATGACCACGTAGAGTAAAAGGTGTCTCTACCTGGGAATTATACCCAACTCTGCAGTTCCCTGCAGATCTATTTGCTTGGACTGACGATAGGTGGATACGATAGGCACCGACACAACAAGGTTGAAATTGCAATAGTTGCTTAACTGATAAGACAGACCTATGTGTGTCAGCTTCTGCGTTTCTAAGGGTGCACTCACACTGTCCGTCCGTCCCGTGCCCCGTGCTTTAGGGTCCTTGTCCCCCCCTCCAGGCCCGTTTGTACTCACACGACCTGGGCCTCGGCGAATACTTCTTGCTGCCTTTACGTCATCACGCCGTAACACGTCACACGCATTGATGACGTCATCGCGATGCGTCGCTTTGTTTACAAATCTTTCCATAGACCTCTGAGTTTTTGTGCGTCTTGTCGACTGTTTTTGAATCTTTTCGTCGACCAAATCTGCAGTAAACACTCCACCTCCGCATCACACCAATGTGAACCTTTCGCCGCCATTGTTTTAAATGTCCGTGCATGGTCCGTCTTTTTTCTATGTCCCAACAGGCGCACAGGAAATGACGTCAGAGCCGCCGTAGGCTTGGTGCTCGTACACATGCTCGTGCTCGTGCTCGTACATGTGCAAACGTGCTGTACAAAAGCCCACCTCTCCCAAACACGCCGTGGCCGGCAAGTGTGCTGCAGCTAGGCGCGGTACGGTTGCACTCACACTGGTCAAAAGAACTAGACTTTACCCGTAAAACCTGTTTGGGCACGGTACGGATGGACAGTGTGAGTGCGCCCTATATGTCTATGTTCTGTCAAGACTTAAACGTTTGCCAACTAAAACGAATGGCCTCCTCTTTAAGAGGATAGTGTGGACGCTAGGTGTAAACGTAGCAACAAAAAAAAGCATTTTGAAACCAAACCGTAGCAGTGTGGATGTAGCCTCATAGTCTCTCTTTTCCTCACTATGTCAGTCTTTCACATGCACGCACGCACACGCACGCACAGCATGGTGTCCTTGCTGCAGCTCGTCTGGTGACAAAACACCACAGCAGCTCTCTGCAGGAAACTCCTTCAGACACATCACTCACAACATGGGCCACACACACACACACACACACACACACACACACACACACACACACACACACACACACACACACACACACACACACACACACACACACACACACACACACACACACACACACACACACACACACACACACACACACACACACACACACACACACACACACACACACACACACACACACACACACACACACACACACACACACACACACGCATTCTACTTGTCTCAACAGGACCTGACTGGAATAGAAGTACTTCCAGGCAAGAAGACATGAGTGTGTGTCGAGTGAGTGTGAGTGAGAGTGTGTGTGTGTGTGTGTTTGTGTATGTATACAGTATGTCACTGGGCTTTGTGTGAGTTTCTTTATTTCTGCTCACTGACCTCTTTCTGACTTCACACTCGATAAAATAAAGCTGTACAGACTAAATGCCGTGTGCCTGTGTGTGCGTGCGTGTGTGTGTGTGTGTGTGTGTGTGTGTGTGTGCGTGTGCATCAATGCTGACTGCCCTCTAGTGCTGATCGGTCCTCTCCGGTGTAGTTTCCCTTCAATGAGAGTGGCAGGAAGTCCATCAGCAGGGTGGCTGACAGCTCTGCTGGCTGCTCAGCCTACAGTTCCCAATGTCCCTTTACCTTTACTGGTACCTCACATTGTTATTCAGTTTCCATTTGGTTAAATACATCCCGTCACATGTGGCCTCTTCGTCCTCCCCTTGAGCCGCGCCGTGACATTAAACATGAATGAACCAGAGCACATGAGTTCCCCCTCAAGGTGCGATGAAATCTATGACAATCTTTCTTCGAAGCGCATCATTCTTCAACGGAGGTGATCTGAAAGCAGACTGGAAAACACGGATGTTGTCAGAAAAGGTTAAAGAACAACCACCTGGTGGATATTTAACACAGTTACTCCTCCCGGGTTAAATGTGGACGGAAAAATGAAGCCGCAAATATTTTCATTAACGACTTAAAATCGTATTTGAGGCAAAAACGTCAAACATTACCTAGTTCCTGCTTTGGGGTTATGAAGATCTGCCGCTCTTATTTGTCTGAAGCGATGATAAATGAAATAACTTTGGGACATTTAACAAACCAAACGATTTATCATGAGAGTAATTAGCAGAAAAATCAATAATGAAACTAATCGTCTGTTGTAGCCTTAATTGAATGAGTAAGTTCGCTGTCACATTTTCAACTCTGGCACATGAAGCATCGCCAAAATCCATGTCATGTAGACGTATGTACGCACATTAGGACTGACGCTGAACTAGACTTTAAAGGTCCCATATCATGCTAGTTTTCAGGTTCGTATTTGTATTTTGGGTTTCTACTAGAACATTTTTACGCTTTAATGTTAAAAAAACACATTATTTTTCTCCTCTTGTCTGTCTGAATATACCTGTATTCACCCTCTGTCTGAAATGCTCCGTTTAAGCACCTGTCTCTTTAAGACCCCCTCCTGAAAAAGACCAGTCTGCTCTGATTGGTCAGCGTTTCCGGGTCTTCTGCATCTGTGCTATCTGTGTCTCTGCCCCATCATTGCAGACGGGGAATGACTGTAACAGCACTGTAGCATCACTTTCTACCTATGTATAGTGTAGTTGTGACATCACAACCCCACAGGAAGTCCTGACGGCTCGTTTAAAGACACAATTTCTGAATACGGGCTGTGTGCGTTTCTCTGTGGATTGATAGTTTTGGTACTTTCACTGCACCATGACCTGCTTATTGATTAAGAAAAATACATGGAAATCTCACTTTGTACAATATGGGACCTTTAAAATCTAAATGAGATTAGTTTGAAGGTATCGCTGGCCGGCTGGTGTGTGTGTGTGTGTGTGTGTGTGTGTGTAAGTATATGCTTAATGTGTGCGATACCGTACTAACTTCTTGATGGGGGATTCTGCACTGTTTTACAAAAGGTAGGGGGAGAGTTTATGTTTTTTTCTTAATGTATTTCTTTGTCTGTCTAAAATTATATGATCATTTTGCTTTATTTTACATTTTAATCACATTCAAAATAAACATTTCCATCAATGGTAGTCGTAGTACTTCCAAAATTAGTGTCTTTAACCACAATAATTAACCATATTCATTTGAGAGGTCAGCAGTGAATGACGTCAAATACTGCTGTTCTTCTTTGAAACAATTGCTGAGTGGATGAGTGTGTTTGTTTCCACGACCGCCGCTAACGTCACTTTTGAACAGATGTGCTCCTTAATGAGCAACAACAATCGATAGTCTGACTTTAATCTCCTCTTAGTATTTTCATTTGTGAGTCTGTAACCCTCATCTCATCCACCTGCGTGTGTAGGTGTGAGCACATTAGCGTGCGGGTTATTATCCCACCGGGCTGTGCCATCAGCAGGAGAGTGCGTCTTTAAATGGGGCCTGGTAATGCTGATGACGGCAGTATCCATGCCATGAGACGGCCATGACATGATTCAGAGACAGAGAGGAAAAATTAAAGGGTGTGTGTTTTGAGAATCTGTTGAGTGAGAACATTTGGTTAATACAATCCTTTCTCTTACTGTGCGTTCACACCAGACGCGATAGACACGAATACAATCGTTTCAGACGTCTGTATTGCGCCGCTTGATAAAGCCGGAACACCAACCGCCGTCCCGGTAGAAGACGGCAGTGGTGTTGTAGAGCACCGGGTGCCCACACACAGCTACAATTAGCTTCTCGTCCATGTTGGTCTGAATGTAAACAACAGTACGTGAGGGAAGTGACGTCATCGGCTTGAACTCGTCGCTGATTGGATGTTGCGGCGTGATGTCGTCTGAAAAGTTAAATATTTTCAACTTTATTCACGGCTAATTAGACACCCTATACGCTCCATACACTACATACGCTCCATACGTCCCATACGCTCCAGACGCTTCATTCGGGCCTCATCTCGTTGCGCCACCTTCGCCTGAATCGCGTGTAATCGCACCATCTACATTGACAGAGTTGTTGCTCAAGTTGCCTCATTTGCGTTTGGTCTGAACGCACCATTACAAATGAAATGCCAATTAACACGTCATACTTTGGTCCGGTACGACGATAAGCTTCCCCCTTCGCTCCCGTCATGATCACTACGTCCACTTAAGGTCACCACTGAACAATAAACACAGATATCAGCTGCTTGCATAGTTCATTACTTGGTAAACGTGAGGATTCCATCATTATTAAATGAAACCATGAATCACAACATAAACTGAAGCAACAACATGTAGGATTTGCTCTCAGGCTCCCCCTTTGGTTGGGAAACAGCATTTTTCTTAGACTACTCTTGTAAAAGTCATGGTTACAACTATTAAACTTTAATGCAGAAGTCAAGGATACACGCAATGCAGTCTGCCCAAGCCCAAGCCACTTACTGTGCATTCACACCGGGAGGCGATTAAATCACTTGGAACACAATTATCGTCACATTTAGGTCATTTGATCAGCTAGCTAACTGCAGCTAACCCCCGGCTCAAATGGAAGTTATGCTAGTGCTAACCAGGGATCTGAATGCTTCTAAAAGAACAGAAATTAGCTGTTGTGTGGCTCTTTAAAGAGCTGTTGTGTTACAGTGAGATCCGGCCGTCAGTGATTTAACCTCCAAAGCCGTACATAGTGCTGCCTCTTCACCACACGGCGGCTCTCCTCAAAGATCAAACTAGATACTCTTTACTCTGCAATGACGGCTTTCTTCTTCTTCTGGATTTCAGGCAGACTAGATTCCTAAAGGCACTTGCTGCCATCCACGGGGGATAGTTATATCCATTGCATTACATTAACAGTCTGGTTCCCTTGATGCAGACGTACGCCGTAAAGCGTTGGTTTTTGTGCACAGGTGTCGACCCAAAATACAAAGTTGCATTGCGCCGGTGAAAGTGATACAGACTCCTTCAGGATACGACAGACGTGTCATTAAACTTACTGCAAGTTGACGTACCATCACAAGGGTCTTGGAAATATATTAGGAAGGTTGAAGGTACGGTGTTGCTTTAAGCAAAAAAAGAAACAAAACCAAGGTTTCAGTAATGATTTTCCTCCCAGGTGCCTCGATTAATGATTCAGTCCTTAAAATTGTCCAAAGATGATAAAAAAAACCTCCAGATCTGCACGCTACATGCGGTCAGAATTTTAAATCATTCTTAAATTCATGAATAAATAATCAATTTGCTGCATCTCTGTGCGGTCATGCTTTAACACATTTGCTTTGTTCTTCCCTTCCTCACAATTTACATCCATCTGTTCACAAACTGCCCCCCCCCCCCTTTTTTTTTCTTGCCACAAACTATATCCATCCATCCGTCCGTCCATCCCTTAGCCACAGCAGTTGGACTCAGACCCAGGCATTTCAGTGATTTCCCTCCAGTTTCTGGCGCAGGTCCTCTGGATGGAGCCGGAGTGACCAGATGTTGACCAGCTGTCACAGCTCTTGTCGGGGACAGTCACCAGATGGCCTCTCACCTCTGCACCCGTCTGGATCGTCCCCATCATTCTCTCCCTGTCAGTCCGGGAAACCCATCAGTCTGTCAGTCCAGGACTGTTTTTGTCCCTCACACACATTGAGTGCAATGCAAACTTTGCCGTGCATGAATAACAGCACCACATCGTTCACGACACTGAACATTCTGGTTTTGTTCGGCCATTTTTAAGGAATAATGAAAGATCACACAAAATGTGGCTTTTCTTTTTCCAGAGGGCTCCGAGTGCCTCTTCTTGAAAATCTCAGGGTTTTTCAAAATAGGCCGGTGACGTCACTGTCGCTCCTGTCCAGGAAACTATCACAGCAAAGACAGAGAAGGTCATTTGTGGGAGCACATCAACCAGACACTGATTGTTGCTGCTGAATGTTGTGCTTTATCACTGTAGGTGTTGTTACCTTGTTAGCTTCCTGTCAGCTTGTTGTTTAATTGTTGTCAGCTCATTGTAAGCTTGTTATCAGCTTGCTGTTAGCTTGTTGTTAGCTTGTTGTTAGCTTGTTGTTAGCTTGTTGTTTGCTTGTTGTCAGCATGTTGTTAGCTTGTTGTCAGCTTGTTGTTAGCTTGTTGTCAGCTTGTTGTTAGCTTGTTGTCAGCATGTTGTCAGCGCGTTGTTAGGTTGTTGTCAGCTCGTTGGGAGGTTATTGTTAGCTTGTTGTCAGCGCGTTGTTAGCTTGTTGTCAGCTCGTTGTGAGCTTGTTATCAGCTTGTTATCAGCTTGCTGTTCACTTGTTGTCTGCTCGTTGTCAGCTCATTGTTAGCTTATTGTTAGCTCGATGTTAGCTGTGTAGCTACCTAGTTAACATTAATGTTGCAAGAGGGGAAAAAAAACTGGAAATCGCTCCCCAGTACCCAGGCAGCACCTTTCTGACAAAGAAAAAAACCCTATATAAAGTTACTGTATGCTTAGAAATGTAAGAAAACTAATTTAAAATGTTTTGAGAGCAGAATGAGTGCAACTCATCATTATCACAGCTGTACACACACTTATTTCAAGCTGTGCTTTGACAGTGAAGAGGATCGTTTTACATTCCCACAAACCAAAGGCTCTCTGCTTTCTCTGTAGTCCATCAATTTGCTCTCTTGCTCTCTTCCTGCCTCCCTCTCCCTCTTGACCTTTCACAGAGACCTTTAATCAAAGCAGAGTTATGGCTCCCCAGAGCCGTTGCTAACTACCGAACCGACGTTCCTGACAGTGCTGCAGGGGTTTGGTGGGTCTGAAAAGTCGGTGTCATCCTCTTAATCCTACGGCATTGCATTGAATAATGCATGTTGTTCTCCGCCTGGGAAAGAGGCGACAACGCCACTGGTGATTCAGTGTGTGATTCAAGCTCAAAACGCTCCGCTCTATCAGCTGAGTTCTGGTGGAACAAGAGGAAACAAGGAAAAACATGTTGCACTCTGTAAATGATGCAGGAAGCCCCTCGGTGTGACAAGTTCAACGTCAGGCCGCGTCACTGCTCAGGTTCATTTAATCTGGTGATGCAGCAGTTATAGACTATCACAGTTGGATTATGTCAATTTAAAGCTTCTCTAATCAATAGTTTTGTGATTAGTGCGGTCAATATAAAAATCCCAATCGTTTAACACAATTTCCCATTGACTTTGGAAACATCATGCTTTTATTGAACTGCTCTTTTTAAAACTTGGATTTTCACTGCCTCCACTTTTGCCTCTTCTAAAAAGGTAAATTATACATAAAAAAGAGATAAAATACGATTTCAGGGCCCGTGTTCCTCGTTGTTTGAACAAATCTGACGTCATTTTCACTTTACCGCTTGAAACAGGTGTCTCACCGAAGAAAGAAGTGATCATAATTGTTCACAGGTTCGGCCGTTGTTGCCCGTTTTGCTCGATGGAGCACTCGGACCAGGAAATCACATTTTGAAAGGGTGCTATGTCACGATTTAACAGCCCCAACACGACCTCCTCCACAATCACCGCGCTTGTTGTAAGAAACGTTTGACTCTCAGCTGCCCTCTAGTGGAAATGCTAAACATCTGTGCTAATCGTAACGGAGATTGCTGGCAGTGATGGTTACATCGTTTGGGAATGAATGCATCTATTTTCATAGGTAAGGGAAGTATAAAGCGGGGGTCTGCTTGGGTCTGTGTGAATGCACCGACTGTAGCAAGCGAGCCTACTCCAGTTGTTCCAGAAGGTGGCGTATGCACCCATATGCACCTCTAGCCAGTTTATCAGAAGAAGAAGAAGCAAAGAAAAAGTTATATAGTATGAAATTCAAAACACAGTCAGAGCATAGAGTGATAAAGGCTGAAATCTGTTGTCTTTAAAGGAATACAAAGGCGCCGACCGCCACCGTCACACGCATGGATCACCAGACTGGGCGGGCCCCAATAAAGGTACGATAGCTCTGCGCGTCCCGTACAAGTTTGCGGACTTCGGAGAGTAATCACGGCTTGGGTGTATTTACCTTTGAGCATCATACTCAAGGGGAAACCCACTGGTTGTTTCATGAAGGAGTGTGTAGGTGTGTATGAACATGAGGGCTGGGGAGAGGAGAGGAGGGGGGGGAGTAACATTAGTCATCCACTTTCACTGCTTAGATGCAGAAGCATGCTTATCCACTTTTCTTACCACGAACCCCTCCGCGTAGTTTCTTATTTCCTTGCACTAGGAGTCACTTTCCAAGTTAGATAAGATCGTGACAGTGGTCGTGGAGCGTAAGCATGTACCACTGCCCCAAATATGAAGGAGTTATACAACTCTGTGTCCTCCTGTGACTTTCAATGCGGACGAGGAAAAGGAACAGAGCCTCATGCTGGAAATGCATCAGTGATGTAATACAGTTTGACTTTGGCATGCTTTGTCATCGCCGTATATCAGAGAGTGAAAGAGAGTGTAGTAGAAATGGAGGAGAAGAAGAAGAATAAGAAGGAGGAGGAGAGAGAGAGACGGGCCAAGCTTTCTGCTACTAAGCATACCAAAACAGCAAGATGATGTAACCACTCTCAATTACCCATGGTGCTTTGCAGGAAAGATGAATGAAGTGGGACACGGAGAGGGCGTCAATGAGGACGCGCACGCGCTCGCATTTCATCTGTATTCGAATCGTGCGGTGATTCATACAATAATAATAATAAACGCCGTCCACGTAAAAAAAGGGAAGAGGCTTTAGCTGAAGGGAGTGGGAGTGCGTTGTGCATCAAAAGACACCAAAAGCTTCTTTCCTATTCTGATTTATCCTTTGACTCGTGGGCTTAACAATGAAGAAAGAGACGTGAGGAGAGCTGAAGAAGAGAGAAAGGAAAGAAAAGGTTCGCAGAGTGCAGAGCGTGTGGGCTGACTCTGGAGTTTCCTGCACTAAAGGTGTGCTGATGGAAATGAGCTGGGGAGAGAGAGAGAGGGGGGGGGGGGGGACAGAGAGAGAGAGAGAGAGAGAGAGAGAGCCAAGGGAGGTTCGCATCACGCCACTCAGCCAGTGTCACGCACCCATTTAGCTGCAAAGGGAAATGAATCTCCAGGAGGCGGCCATTATGATATTCAGGTAGAGCAGCAGCTCATTAACTGCAGAGTCCTGGGGGCTTTTAAATAGACTTTAGCCTCCTTCACCTCTTTTGTCCTGCTATGATCACACCTGATATGATATATATATACTAAAGATTTAAGCTTGTTATCAGCTTTGGCCAGTTTTCAATGGTCACGTATTGTAAAAAGTGAGATTTCCATTTTGATTTTAAAGTAAAGATGTGTGTTAGTATACATTCTTGGTCAAAGTAAGATTTGCGCGTTTAACTAGAGTCGCGATAACACGCTTAGTGGATGGTTTATAAAAAAGGCTGTGTATGAAATTAGGTTATATTTTATTGTGACCTCACTCAAAACTACTAAGCAGGCCACACCTGGATCGCCCTCTGGTGCCAACATATTCTCGTGAACAGGTTTGTACGATATCACACGAAATTTTCACACAAACATTCGTGTGAGAGCTTAAGAAACGGCGAACGGAAGACGCGAGACGGCAACAGGCTGTAACTGGACGAGGGTTGCGTTTGGTGTTTGGTTTGGTGGTATCAGGCACCCAAAATACCGTCACATGACTGGTTTTAGTCTACAATAGGTGACGGTTAGGGTCAGGTATCGAAATGACTTGGTTAGGATTAGTAAAAAGGTCGTAGCTTGGCTAAGTGTGTCGGAGACATGAACGACACGGATAAACGAACCCCGCTCACCCGGGTGAAAGTCCTGTGTTCTGGGATCCATCCAACATCCCGACCTGCCTCCTCAAGCAGAGATTTAGCGCCTTGTGCTACGTCTTGTACCTTTATTAGGTGGAATACACACGACATAAATACAAGGATTGTCAAGGATTGATTAGATACTAACTTGCAAAAGTATCAATACTGTTGCCGTCAACAGTTCAGCCTCCGCCTCCCCCAGTTGACGCGTAACGTCACTCAGCAGGGCTGCAGACAAAACCCGTCAGAAGCTACAGCTCGTCTCTCTGAGCACATGAAATCATCACGTTAACAACTCTGATCTGACTGAACACAGCTGCTGCAGCTGCTGCTGGAGGACCTTTATTACCAGTTTGAGTCAAAAATGAACAAAGCAAAAGTGCAGTTTGAAAGGATGTAGCATACGAGGCTAACAACCAGGGAAAAGCTAAGGATGTAAACAAGCGGAAAGATGCTAGCATCTAATAATACACAGTAGCATTAACAGTGGAGCTAAGCAGCTAACATCAGTCCTGCGCGTCTAACCAACGAGACAGAAACAGTAGCAGTTGCTTTACCAACTCTTTCTTATTTTCACTATGGCAACATTTTAAAGCGTTGTTATTATCTGTTCGGTTCTAGTCTTAATTTATAAAGTTCTGCCTTCATTTTTTTGTAATTTTCATCTCTTCTTCAGCCTCTTATCCGGGGTCGGGTCATGGGGGCGGCAGCTCTAGCAGGGGATCCCAAACTTCCCTTTCCCGCCTTCATTTTTTGCAATTATCTCCCTGTGTTATCGAGTATTTTCCCAGGACACTTTACAAACTAGGTAAAGACATAAAACATAGACCCATCAATTCCCCCGTAGAGTACGGTGGCAATGCAAACCTTCCCTATAACAGACAGGAACGTCAGACAGACCCAGCTCTGTGGAGGACGCACATCTGTCTGCGCCGGAAATTATTAAAATTACTGTGTATTACTTTTTGTTATTACACGTACAAAGTTAAAGTCAACGAGAAAAGCCTGTTGTTAACAGATGGGCCATGGAAGTACACATCAAATACATTTAAACCAAGGACTTTGTGTCATTAGACGTCTTCTTATCATGATGTTTGTTCAAGTGTTACATCTCCGATTGTTGAGCCTCAGACAAAATGGAGTCATCTGTTTATAGGATGAATATTAATCTTCCTCTGGGAACTCGATTCAGTTTCGGTGTCATCATCCTTGGCTCATGTGGGAATCAAACAAGGCTTCTTAGTGTAACAGCATCAGAGCTCCACCGCAGAGCTGCCCGTTTTTAGGTCACACAGCCCGCAGCAGACCCGCTGCTGTGTGAAGGGAGCTGGTGGTCGGCCACATACAGGCTGCAGCCGGCGGTCTTCTTCATGCATGGCGACACACGTGGGGCCCAGCCGCGCCGCGCCGCGCCGCTACTGTATATGTATGTGATGTGTGTGCGCGTGCACGTGTGCCCCGCGTGAGTAATGCAGTGGAATACCCAGCAGCGCTCCGAGATTGCGTAACCACCGTCACCCTGGACCGGCTGCGTGATGCACGAGCAGCAGACACACACTTGGAAGATGCAGCATTGAAACATGTCGTTTATGTTTTAGGAAATATTATTTATGTTTGTTTTTGCTGCACAAAGTGGGAAACAATAATTAGGGTCAGATGAGGGGGGGGGGGGGGGGGGGGGGCTACTCCGACCTGTGCATAAATTACTACTCCTAATAATAATAATATAAATAACATACAAATAAAGTATATACGTATATATTCAAATTGAATCTCATAAAAATGATAATTAATAATAATACAAATGACATCAACTGATATTAATCTCAGAATAAATAATAATAATAATAATAACAATACAATTGACATAAAAATAAAATCTAAACATATGTTTCCTTTACTGAAATTAAACTCAGAATAAATAATAATAATAATAATATAAATAAAATAAAAATAAAATCTTAACATATGTCTTCTTTACGGAAATAAATCTCAGAATAAACAAATAATAATAATAATATTAATAATAATAAAAGCCTACAAATGACGTAAAAATAAAACCTTATCATGTTTCCTTTACTGAAATTAAACTCAGAATCAAAAAATGAATACTATTATTATTAATAATAATAATTATAGCCTATAAATGACACATAATAAATAAAATATGCACATGTGTTTCCTTTACTGAAATCTCAGAATAAAAAATGAATATTATTATTATTAACAACAACAACAACAACACCAACAACAACAATAATAATAATTATTATTATTATTATTAACAATAATAACAATGATGATAATAATAATAATGATATTAATAATTATAGTCTATAAATGACACATAATAAATAGAATAAGTTTCCTTTCCTGCAGGTTAATTCATTAATTCACGCTCCCTCCGTGATTCACACCGAACACGATGACGGGCACCGGAGCAGCGGAGACTTCTGACGTCAGACGAGGAGAATGACAAGCGCGTCCAATGAGGGGCCGAGGATGTGCAGCGCGAGGACGGAGCCGCAGACAGAGGGCTAATAACCATGCCAACCGAGGAATATAGCGCGCGCCGCTGACTGGGGAGAGAAAGAGAGAGTGTGGGGGGGGAAACCCTCGAAGAAGAAGAAGAGAATTAAACACACACATAAAGTGGAGGATAAAGGACACGAGAGGTTTCCTGCAGGGGGGACGAAGAAGAAGAAGAAGGGGAGGAAAGAGAAGAAGAAGAAGAAGCAGCAGCCGGTACATCTCTCTCCTTTTTTGTCTCTGTGGCGTGCTCTCCCTCTCTCCATCCCTCCCTCCCTCTCTCCCTCTCGCGCTGGCTAAGGGACTGCACTGCTGCAGCTGAATGAAACCGATCCAGGTATTTATTGTTCTTTCTATTGCTAACACACACACACACACGCACACACACACATATACACGCATGCACACACACACACACACACACACGCAAACACACAGGCACGCACGCATGCACACACGCACACACTACGAACGCACGCACAGGTGTAAGAGCGCGAGACAGGGTCGCAAATAGAAAATACATTTTAAAAAGTCGGTTCTCCGGGCTTCCGGGCTGCACGAGCTCCCGTTACCGCAGGGAGGTGAGCACCGGGGCGCTCGGTGGAGGTGGTGTTGGTGTTGGTGGTGGTGTTGGTGACCTTCCCCGGCCGTTTGCAGTCATTGACGGTGTGTGTGCGCGCGCGTGTGTGTGTGTGCGTGCACAGGAGCATGAAAGTGAGAGATGAAAAATAAAGGGGCGGAGGGAGGGTGTGTGTGTGCGTGTGTGTGTGAGGTGGGAGGTGTGTGTGTGTGTGTGTGTGTGTGAGGTGGGAGGTGTGTGTGAGTGTGTGTGGGGGGTGGGCCGTTTTTTCTTTTTTGTGAATGGAGCTCCACATCCTTTTGGCGCAAGCGCGCGCGCGCGTTGGCACCTCGGCTGGCTGATCTAAAATTAGCCTCGTGCCGGATTCCTTTTATTTATTTATTTATTTAGATATTTATTTATTTCACTCTCGAGTCCGCGTGCGTGCAGCGGCATCGGCACCTGGCAGCGGCAGCGTATGTGGACCAGAACCCGAATCAACCGGGGGATGCAAACGCGGGCGCCCACGCACTCACGCCCGGGCACGCGCGCATACACGCCACCGCCGGTGAATAGGACAGCAGCTTCCACGCGCCGCCGTGCCCCAGGACGTCATGCACCATTTTTAGAGATGCTCTAAAAATAGAAATTTGTTGATGATGGTTTGGACTCGGAGGAAATTGATCTTCCTCAGTCTTCGGGCTCTTTTAGGTAAGAGTGAGTGTGTGTGTGTGTGTGTGTGTGTGTGTGTGTGTGTGTGTGTGTGTGTGTGTGTGTCACGGTGCTTTGGAGCCAAAATGGAAGGAATATTCTCACTGTCCTTTTCTCTGTGCGCATGTTCACACCTGCTGTTGTGCTGCTGCTAATTACCTGTCAGCGTGGCGCACGGGAGCTGCTAGTGACGTGTGCGTGGGGTCAAGAGCATTGTTGTTTTCATGAATGAATGAATGGATGGATGACTGGTGACTGGGCGGATGGAAGGATGGATGGAGGGATGGATGGAGGGATGGAGGGATGGATGGATGATGGATGTCTATTTTGCCCCTGTATTCAAAAGGGGGACGGTTGTTAACACCTTCCTTTTCCTTCTCCTCCCCGCGTCCCTCCTTTGTTTGGTCCTCCACTCGTCTCCCGTCCTGTTTCGTCTTCCCTCTTTCATCTCCAAACTTGTCCTCCCCTCCCTCTCGTGCGTTCATTTGCTTTTCTTTAAACCTTTGGCTCCTTCGCCCCCACACACGTCGCTTCACGTATCTTCATTTTGTCTCGGACTCATGGTCGTTGCCCTTCTCTGAACTTTTACCCTCCTCTCTTTGCACTCGACCCCTGACCCTCTGGTATTTCTTCATCTTCTCCTCCCCCTCTCTTGTCCCTCCCCCCCCCCCCCCCGACTCCCTCTGGCTCTTTCCTTTGTGCATATTTCATCACACCCCTTGTCTGAACGTTTATTCTGTTCTTTTACACATTATCGACTGAAACTTCCCGCTCCCCCCTTCCCCTCCTCGCTGCTCTCTTCCACCTCCATTTTCCTCTCCTGTCCTCTTTCTTTTCTCCTTTTTCTATCCTTTCATTTCTTATCCTCTCTCACATTTCTTCCCTTCACTTCCTTCATTTTCTCCCTCCCCTCCTTCCCCCCCTTTCTCTCTCGTTTCTCCAGCTATGATTCTCTCCCTGGCCGCAGTAGCAGCCATGAGTGGCGGCAGCGGCAGCAGCCTCAACTCCTCCTCTCCCCTCGACCCCTTCGACTCTTCCACGTCCTGGAGCCTCGCCGAGGACCCGTCCAACTCCTCCTCTGAACCCGTCCTGAGAACTCTGACCCCCGACCTCCAGCCGGCGACCACCGCCGTCGCTGTCCAGGAAGTCAACCCTTGGGATATCGCTCTTTGCGTGACCGGGACGCTCATCTCCTGCGAGAACGCTCTAGTGATCGCCGTGCTGTTCTACACGCCGACGCTCCGCGCTCCCATGTTCATCCTGATCGGATCGCTGGCGGTGGCGGATCTTCTGGCCGGCCTGGGCCTCATCTTGAACTTTGTCTTCACCTATTTGGTCGACAGCTCGGTGGAGTTTGTGACGCTGCTGTCGGTCGCCGTGCTCATCTCGGCCTTCTCGGCGTCTGTCCTCAACATCCTTGCCATCACGGTGGACCGCTACCTGTCGCTGTACAACGCCCTGACCTACCACACCGAACGGACAGTCACCTTCACCTACGTAATGGTGATCTTCATCTGGGTGTTGTGCCTCACGCTCGGCATGCTGCCCGCGCTCGGTTGGAACTGTCTGCGGGACGAGTCCGCTTGCAGCATCTGCTGGCCCGTCACCAAAATCAACGCCGTGGCGCTCGCCGTCACCTTCCTGCTCGTCTTCGCCCTGATGATGCAGCTCTACCTGCAGATCTGCAAGATCGCCTTCCGCCACGCACAGCAGATCGCCGTGCAGCACCAGTTCGTGGCCATCTCCACCACCAAAGGTGTCTCCACGCTGTCGGCCATCCTGTGTGCCTTCGGGGCGTGCTGGCTGCCGTTCGCCATGTACTCCATCGTGGCCGACTCCAGCTACCCCGTAATATACACCTACGCCACGGTCCTCCCGGCCACCTGCTGCTCTGTGTTCAACCCCATCATCTATGCGTTCCGAAACCCAGACATCCAGAAGTCGCTGTGGATGGCCTGTTGCGGGTGCGTCCCGTCCAACCTCTCCCTCAGACCCAGGACCTCCAGCGACGTGTAGCAGGGAAGGTCGGTTTCTGTCTGGCATGACGCTGAGTCAGGGTTGTAGGAGGGAGAGGGTTCGAAACAGGGAGCGAGAGACGAGGAAAGGTCGAAGGTTATAGACCGAGGAAAGAGACTTCCTCCGCTCTTCATATCCGGGCTGGAAGGCTGATAGCGAACCCACGGCTGGCCGCAGCGAAAGAGGCACTGGAACAGACGGGTCCAACAGCGCATGGTCCAAAAAAAAAGAAAAAAAAGATAGAGCTAACACAGATCATGTGGTTTTGGAGAAAACCCAACAGGAGGTGTCGTGAAACCAACTGCAAAAACCCGATAAGAGGTATCTTCACGGTGGTTCAGGTGCGAGAAGTGAGGCCTACTTCTCAAGAGTAGCAAACATGCGACGCCGGGAAAGTGTCCTAAAACCTCCACGGGACCGGCGCTTGGGCAGCACCGCATGGTTAAGCAATCAGAAGGAGTGAAACAGTCTTAAAATACTGTGTGTGTGTGTTTATCGCCGGTGTGTTTGAAAACGAAGCGGCGCGCGGATAAAAATACAATGAGCTAAATATACACGACGAACGACCTTGAGTGTTCAAAAACGAGCTATCTTCGCAGTCTTCTCCTGACAGGGAAAAACAAGAATACTTCCTCCCTTTGAAACGTACTTTTGATGTTCCCTTGATCAGATGCAGATGAAGTAATTAGTGAGTGTACAGACGGAGTGCGACAATAATCAGCTGCTATGTGCTGAGATTGAAACGTCACCATGAGTTGATGATGAGCCCATTTTCCCAACGCCAGCCGCACGCTCGTTTCGTCAAAACGCGTTTTCGTTGCGTGAAGAAGTTGGGCGGATAACGTGACACATTTGAGAGAGGAACAGCTCCTAATTGCACCCCCTCGATCTAAATCGAAGCTAGCAGGGCTCCCTGCGAGTCTGCAAACCTAGAGAGGGGTTTTCCACATTTAGGCCATCGTGTGTCTTCCTCGGTGTGATGAAATCAAATCTGCTCCCCCCTCGTCTGAGAAAAAAAACGGTTTTCTCAGCCAGCAGCTGCGCCGTGACTGTGAAGCAGAGAGAGCTGAATTCAGCACCAAGGACAGCGCCACTGCAGAGCGCTGCCTGCTACCCTGGGAATGCTCTCTGCTGCGGGGTGGGGGGGCGGAGAGCGCTGGAAAGTAGGCTACGTTGTTCTCTACATCTTGATAGGGGATGGGAGATGGGCTTTAAAGGGCCATTCCAGCCTGATTGGAGTCTGATTTCTCATTTGCAACACATTCAGTGTGATGGCTAAAGGTATTTTAGAATCCGTTTTGCTGTAACTTTCAGGATCATTTGCTGATTCAGCCCCGAAAAGACGAACAAAACAACATAATGATGCGACTAATTCGGCCCGTAAAGGTAGGACGTCAAGGGAATTCAAGAGAGTTGGGTTTTATTTATGAAAAAGCTGCACGTTTTGCAGTTTCTGCTTGGAAGCAAGATCACTGGGAGCGATTTCAAAGAGAAGCTAATGTCAAACAAAAACAATCAAGACAGGAAATGCTTACACCAGCATTGCAGGTGAAATGACACGACCATCTCTGACTTTGATTCGCTGAATTTACTTAAGACAGTTCATAAAATGACACAAGCTGTTCACAAATTCTCAGTGAAGCAGGAAAGCAGGGAAAAATGACTCCAATCGTGCTCAAATAGTCCTTAAGTATCCACTTGAGAGTCCCCGCGCGACTATGACCCTGTCCTTTCTATCCTCCGCCTGTTCTCTGGCCTCTCTTGTATCTCAGCAGCGAGAATTATGCATGAGAAAAGCGACGTTTGGCCCCACGAGTGCCGGTAAAGCGAGCCATCTGACACGGGCAAGGTGAAAGCAGCTGATGTTTTTCCTCCACGATTATCTGCATCCACATAATGCCTTTTTTTTCGGCCCTAAATTTAGAGAGCGTTCAAACTCTATCGCCCGATTGATTATCCATTAGCTAGAGCTGAGCACAATCCATATCGAATAGGTGATTTTTCATCCAGACGTCTTTAGCTGGCTACAGTACGCTCAAGTTGTGCTCGGGTATTGCCACAGTTCTGTAAAAAAGCTCCGCAAAACTAGACGGGACGGTTTTTCTACAACTGCTGCGGAATAAAAAACATTTCTAATGCTTAAACTTAGTCTCAGGGTTGGAAATTAACCCTATATTAAGGGTATATGGTGAAAGTACGGAAGCCCTGAGAGGCAAATTCAAGTTTTTTTTTTGGTGATCCATTTTCTAAGTCTATTCTAAATTGTATATATTAAACCTACTGTATATATATATACATGTAACGATGGATAATGTGTCTCCAATTCCTCCTACAATGCAAAAGTAAAGCCGTATTTTGTCTTTCAGTGCCGGTGCTGCCATCTTTTATTTTTGCAGCCATAGTCTGCGCAGTAATGATCAAGGTTGGAGCCACGATATTGAAGTCCCGCCCATCCAATCTGTCAGTCTGTCAATCACAGCTGTCGATTGTGACGTTTTCACCGCCATTTTTATAGCATCACATAACTTATTAAAACAAAAATGATCAGACAAATCCCCATTTACACACATCGGCATGATAAGAACGACCTAAGACGACTGAAAATATGTTTGACGTGTACTTTTTAGTTTGGTCCAGGTCCCATCCGCTAACATGGAGTGAGCGTGGTTTATGACGTGTCCTGCAGCCAGCCACCAGGGGGCGATCCAGGTGTTTTGGCTTCACTTTCAGGGAAGAATATATATTTTTTTAAATTAGTAAAAATATGACAAAAATAATTGTTTTTTTTCACCTGGAAAACAGTTTTACAGTTTTAACTGCTCTTAAGTCATGAACACAGCAGAAAAATGGAAATGGATCACCAGAAAATCACCCACTTGCCTCTCGGAGCTCCCGTATCTGAGCGTGTACTCGAAAAACCTACAATAAAGCAGTCAAACACGAGCATCAGATGGTCTAAATCCCTCTGGCTTGTCCTCTACGCCGTCCATTTTCACTCGCAGCCCATCAGCAGTAATATTCGCTGCACATACACACTTTGATGAAGCAGCGCGCTCTTTGCCCCGGAGCCCCCTCTCACGGCTCGGGCGGGTTAATGAGAAGCGAGAGAGGCGAGGTGACGTGGCGTGAAATAGAAACTCCAGGCGAGACGCGCTTTAACGTAACCTCAGGTCACGTCCACCACACACCCAATCAGGATGGAGTGGTTCCCCGCTGAAAGGCCATCGTGTAAGTTAAATCCAGCTAATGTTAATAAGATCTGGGTAATAATGGTGCCGGGAATTAGCCTAATGTACAGAGGATGAGCAGGAGAGGGGATTTACTGCCAACCCTCTGGATCCGCATTTAAATGATCTACGTAGATGGTTTTCACTCGTGCTTCTCTGCACGACCTCCCAGAGAGGTACCATGACTCAGATTGTGGCACGCCGCTAATATACTGCACACGTGTGGGAGCTGCCCTGGCTTTGGGAAAAGAGTTCGCAACTGTAACTGTACAGGCTGTAGTTTTTTCTCACACTATAAAACTAAGACATAAAACATGTTTCTCAAACTACAGGGAGTCACTTCCAAACTCAACGCTTTCTACCAAATAAACCACAAACGATAGACGACAGCGAAGAACACACTTTGAAAAATGACGCTCAGGAGACGCAGGTATTCATTTTTTTTTCCTCTGGCGTGAATTAAAAAAAACGTAGAAAGCGAGTGTTTTCTATGTTTCTTGGCGGCGGCAGCAATCAGTTGTTTCGCAGCAGTTGTTGGCAGAACGACAGCTGCGCTACTGTGCCGACGGTTTTATTTGAAAAGGCAGGATCTCTTGTGTCTTTTGTTTGTTTTGTTTATTTATTTCTGGCCTTATTGGAACAAAAAACTCCTTCGCAATAATGTCCGACTGTATTTCTGCTGTGTACAAAAAAGCCACAATGGAGAGAAAAAAGAAAGAGAGAGAAAGAAAGACAGGTGGCCGGCTCTGAATGGTTCGCTGAACTCAAAAGTAGATGTTTTCAAATCAACAGAAAGCACATTGTGCCGTGGTTAATAGGGATGTGGCCTGGCTGGGTTTACCAAAAGACACCGACAGGATGGAACCAGGGAAGTAGGACAAACCTAAATATGAAGCAGATGCTCTATTTCCATTTATAGATGGTGTATTACACACAGAGATCTGGCAATATCTATATTTTGTCTTTGTTTTCACGTTTGCAGTCATTTCATGGTGTTTACCCGAAGGCCACTCAGCTGTTAAACAAGCCGACCGCCTCCCTCCCTCTCTCGCTCTCTCTTTTTTTGCTCGATCACTGCGTTGATGGAACCGCCTAACGGTAAAAGACTTGCATCAATTATTAAGTGAAATACTTTCAATTACTCTGCAAGCGTGACACGGATGGGTGACCTCTGGCGAGCTTTGGTCGGGCTCGATCCCGGATAGAGAATTAAATCCATTTCACGTGGGAATGTGATGCAGATCCTGTTGGCGCGCAGTTCCCCTGTATGCACAATGGCGTGTGAGACTCGCTCTGTCACCTGTGTTTGGAGATGCTAGATGGGACACACAGAGGTTAGCGTTAGCGCTAAATGTAACACTGACAGGGGATCGGCACAAGCTTGGCAAATGCTAACATGCTGGATGTAGCTCGGTTTAGCCTCCGTGTTGAAAATAACTTAAACTCAGATTCAGTTAGTATCATGAACTAGACTTGGATTTAACAGAATGGCTGTGGTTTAGAGCGTATCGAAGGACACACGTAAAGATTTTAGTCAGAGATGTTTGAAACTGTAACGGCTGAAGGAAAGCTAACTCGCATTTACACGCATTAGTCTGACCCCTCTCATTTTAGATTTCCAAGGGGCGTCGACAACAAAGTTGAGGTGGTGCTCGGTCTATAGCTAAACAGTACACTAAAATGTGTTTCTAAAGACATTTTAGGGGAGAAATAATCAAAACAGTAACAACATTTTGATTCATATTTGATCAACGCTGCCTTCTTTGGAAGTTCGATCTGGGTTTCGTGAGTCTGGTAAGCTGCGCTGGACAGAGAACGCTGGTTACGCTCGCTACTACTGTACAATTATGCATTATGCTCTTTCGCCAGCTTTAAACAAACAGTCTTAAACCCGCCCTCTTGGAAATCTGTCCGAATGGGAGAGGGGCCGGACATATGTAACAGATTCCACTGGTTTTCAGGCTAACTTCTTGGTGGTGTCGTCTATAAAAATCAAATTTTCTCCAGGTTTAAACGAACTATTTGATCCAAGGCTGGAGCAGAATCACGAGCCCCAAAGTGAAACCACAAATCAGCCGTTTCATGAGCGTGAAAACCAGCATCATCGCTCAGCTGCAAGTCGAGTGACTAAACAGCTGATCTGAAGTCAGTGTTATTTGAAACGGTCCCATCTGGCACGTCCATCTAGTGATTGTTTTAACAATTAATAACACTCATCTGTGAATATGCCACTACTCAGTCAACCATTCCTGGGGCAGGAGTGGAGCGACCACTCACTGTGTGTGTGCGTGTGTGTGTGCGTGTGTGTGTTCTCCCCCGGGAATCATAGCCAATTGTAATGAACCATAACTCAACCAACTCTCACTGTAAACACAAACACACAGAATGGTTTCGTCAGCCGCTATACAGAACTCTAATTTAATTTAAAAGGAAAAAAAGAAATACTGTACAAGTGAGTGTGTGTTATTTTTATTATGCAATGCTGTACAGAAATGTATATTTTTGTAATGTTCATCAGGGCATGAGTTACAAGACATGGTCGCTGCTGTGAGCATGAGTCTGTTGTTGAGTGTGCGTGTGTGCGCGTATGTTTGTATGTGTATGTGTGTGTGTGTGTGTGTGTGTTTTCTTCCTCTTCTTCTGTGTTCTTCCTATAAAACAAATGTCAAACGTTTCTTTGGGGGGGGCGGGGGGAGTTTGTGTGTCGGACATGCTGAAAAAGTGCCATATTTTTCAACTTTCTAGTGTCTTATTTCTGTTTTGTTTGGTATGCACACACGTTTGTGAACGCAGGGTAAAGAAAGAAAAAAAAAAAACGCTTATGTAAAAAGTACTCGACCTTGATGTTATCGATCCCGATTACCGAACGAAAACAATGTCACCGATCTAAACTTAGCAGCAGCAGAAGCCTGAGATTTCTGTTAAACCGCAGTAATCTGAACAGTTTTCCCATAAAGAGACAGAGACGGTGCGTGGCAGCGTTGTACGTCACAGAGTCAGGTTTCCAGTGACGTCATGTTTGTCTGAGTCGTGTCTAAGAGAGCAGGTCGTTTCAAAGACACCCCCCCCCTTCTCTTCCTCTTCCTCCTTTCACAAACATCCCCCTTACTTCGTCCTCCCGCTCATCTTCCTTTTCACTCCAACTCTCTTTTCTCCTCTTCATCCTCTCGGACATCTCCCTCTTGTCTTCTTTGCTGTTTCAAACATTTCGTTCCCGTTCCCGTTCGTCCGTCTCGCTCCCTTCTCTCTTCCCTCTCATGTAATTTCTTCCTTTCCCTCATCCTCCTCGTCTTCTGTCCTTCTTGACATGTCCCGTATCTCTTCTTTCACCTCTCCTCCTTTCTAATCCATCCCTTTCTCCCCGTCTAACATTTTGCTATCCCTGGCCCGCAGGAAGCGAGTCGGTCAGGCTCCTGTCTAAAAATAGGCACCCTGAAAGCAGATAAAAAGAACAGCAGCAAAAAAAGAAAAGGAAAAAAGGAGGGGAGGGAGGTAGTAAGGAGGTAGAAATCTACCCTTCCCTCCTTGAGCGAAGAGGCAACATCACTCCGTCCTTTCCCTCTCGAGTTGCTTTTACTTCTACGCCTCATCTTCTTCGCACAAGCATGCAGTCATCTCCTATTTTTACTCCTCCTCTCCTAAACCCGTCTCTTTGGAGTCTCTCTCTCCTTTTTCCTCCTGAGCACAAGCGTTTAACACAAAGGTTTAAAAAAAAAAAGCAGGGATCGGGGCGAGTGCCTATACAGCAAATAAAGCAGGACCCCCACTCCACCGTCAGTGAGTCAGTCAGTCAGTCAGGTTGGGCTCGCGTCTTTTCCCCCTCTGTAACCCACAAACCTGGCAACCCTTCAGGCAAACACAGATTGTCAATCGAAACAAAAACCATCACAGAGCTAATTTTCTATCGGACCGAGTATGGCCTTCATAGAAAAACAAACCTTGTTTTATGCATTGATATCGTCGGTCTGGATGAGGAAGAAGAAGCACGCGCGCACGGCCGGTGTTGAACCCTCAAGGTGAGGGTGTTATTGGGTAACGACACTGTGATGTCCGAGACCTGATGCGGTGTCCTTGAATCATGTTTTTTCTTGTTTTTTTGTTTTGTATTTTCTTTAACGTTTCCTCTTCAGTCGTGTCGTGAAAACAGTTACGATAAAAAGTACAAATGCACTTTATAAGATGGTTACACATTGCACTTGTAAATGTCGAATGTAAAACCTTGAAGAGAAAGATTTATTTTTTACTATTGTACATAAAGAAGGTAGGAAATAATGAAAAAAAACAATAAAGGCTGCGAAAAAAGTGGAAGTTAATTTGCCAAATAAAGTGAGAACAACAAAAGAAAGAAAGTTGTAACGTTGTGTGGGTTTTTTTCCCCTCTGCGTGCTGGAATGGAGTCGACGCAGTGACGACGTCAGCGCGTGTGTGTCTGTGTGGGCGTTTGCGTGACATCGACTGCGTGCGGGTGTTACAAGTGTGTGTGTGTGTGTGTGTGTGTGTGTGTGTGTGTGTGTGTGTGTGTGTGTGTGTGAGTCAATATCCCAGGTCACTGTAGTGCTAAGGAATGCCTGAGAGTATAAAAAGATGCAGCTGAATTATTAAACCACTCCCTGCTTGCATAACAGCAAAAAAGAGGAGTGAGGAGAGCGGGAGAGGTAGAAGAAGGAGAGGAAGAGGGAGAATCCAATCATAGAGGATGCGACACACACACACACACGCACACACACACACACACACACATTTGACATTCACGTAAAGGGGAAAAAAAGCCCAGAGGGAGAGAAGGAAAGGTGAAAAAAATGGCTGACGGAGGAAGGAGAGTGTGTTCATACTGTACGCGTGTTTCTCTAGGGAGAGGTTGCCTTTTCACAAAGCAGCCTGAAAACACACACATTAGTTCATCATGTGCACCCAAGGGTGCTACAGTACGCGTGTGAGGGCGGGGTACTGGGACACACTAACACCAAAAGCTTCTTGATAAACAATTAACGACGCAGCGGGAGGTTTCATCCAAAAAAAGCAAAAAAAAAATCTATGACGCAGGTGAGCGTGCGCGCGCGGGAGAGGATTTAACCTTTAATCAGTCAAATTTGCTCGAGTCGACGAAAGTGTGAAGCACACGAGCGCGACACCGCATGGGTGTGTGTGCTCGGCTCCTTGAATCACCTCTATGCCGTGTCTGCAGAGCGGGGGGAGAGCTCCATCGTGTGGCCAGAGGTGAGTACTGCAGAGACAGGGGACGACGGGGACGGGGGGGATGCAGCATCCGCCCACACACTCACACACCTCGCTGCTTTTACGTCACTACAGCAGCTCTCTCAAAGCAAGCACGGAGCCAACCTCTCTCTTACTCTACCTCACCGTTATACTCACTCTATCGCTCCCCCCCCCCCAACTCCTGTCTGTCTCCCTTTATATATACAAACACACACACACAAACACACGAGTCAGATGGCTCTCTCCACCATCTGCTGCAGGATACAGCAAATGACTTCCGTGTACGTGCATGTGCAAAAAAAAAGGAGCACAGAAGGTGGTGATATTCCATCATCTGTTGTCTCCTCTTCACCCTGATTTAAAATTTTAATGACTGTTGGATGTGATGTGACCTGTGAAGATCATTTCCCTCCAGGTGGTCAGTGAATGATCCACGGGTGTGACTAGATGTGAACCGGACATCGCCAACACATCGTTCATCTGGCAACGCTTATTTTAAATGGTGTGTCCGGTGACAGATATGTGATGTCCTACATTTCCCAGAATGCCCATTGAGAGACTTCCAGCTGTGAGTTTTATCTGAGACAGTTGGGCGCTAAATGTGGCTTTACAGTTGCATAAAAAGGGATTTAGTACACATGGTTAGTGCTACTGAAATACACATCTGAACTACATACGACAGAGCTTGCAGAGAAATCGAACCGCAGCTTTTGCCATCCACCTGCTGCCTTGATGCTCCGCCAACAAGCTTCTTGTTCCAGTTGTTTGGCACGAGACTTGAAGCAGTTTGCCTCCCCTGTCTCCCAATTATGTCATTCCCCTAATGTTTTAAGGCGCGCAGCCGTCAAGCCTCGCCAAACATCTGTGATGAGCAACTACAGACCGATACAGATATTTCTAATAAGCTGTAAATAGAAATCTGTCCCATCTCGAAGGCAGCGACTCTACTATATAGACTTTTCAATGGAATTCCATTGCTAGGCAACAGCCTTGTTCCTTGATGACTTCCTGTCAGCTGATGTTCACATTCACGGCAACAGGAATCAAACTTGGGACACATTTAGAACGTTTTGAAAAGGTCTTTACACAAGTGGAGTAACATTACACGGTGTCCCCCAAGGCTCAATGTTGGGGCCTCTTTTATTTAGTTTTACATGCTTCTATTAGCAAATCATACACACAAAAAAATAAATGTATAATCATAATTATGCCGACGACGCGTTACTCAGAAGACGTCACTCAACAGACACGAATCCAGTCAAAGATCTTGGTGCAACCACGACCTCGGACCAAAATCCACGTCCTATACGACTTACCTTTTCTGAAAGCTCTTGAGTTTCCCTGCATAAAAGGTGGGATCCCGGTTCCTTGTGCGTAGTCGCATCACAACAAACGTACACCATTAAGTGTTCCCTCTGCAGCTGTCTCTGGGTCACTTCAGACACACTCTTTCACTTCTAGTGGAAACAGCACATTGAAATAACGCTTTAGCAACATGCTACCCTCCATCTCGTCTTGGGAATGGATGTGTTACTGGACCTACTTACACTATAACATAAGTCCTTGAGGTCTTGGGAGGTCACTTCAGCTGTGCGTGTCCTAAAAGTGGATCCACTGATGGCTCGCATGTGTCTCTAGAACTTGCCTCAGCACAGCAATCTTCAACAGGTCATAGTCATGGATGGATTACTGAGCAAGCCTGACTCATAAAAAAGATGCAAAATCACCAAAAGTAGATACAAAACAATTAAAAATGGATATAAAATGACAACAAAGAGACCAAAAATGACAACAGAACGACTTAAAGTACGGTAGACGTAGACAGAGTGGGGGGCCTTTTTACATGCCTGTGCTCAGGGGCCCATTGTCTCTTCATCCGTCCATGGTCATAGTCCTTCTTATCCGCAGGATTCATTGCAACAAAAGGTCAGTAGCCATTTCAAATGCTTTTAAGGAGTACTGTTCATACGGTATATCTCTGTAAAGTGAAATTACAGTTACTGTAGTGGTGATTTGACAAAAACATAAGCATTAATATAGATTATCTGTTATAGATTATGCACCACAAGCTACTTAAGAGGTCTCTACGGGTTCATTTTCATAATGTAGCTGAAATCAATTTGTGTTCTTTGTAAAAGAAACAGAGTCAGCACTAATTAAAACACTTGAAACCAGTGGTAAGATTTAAGTATTCGGTGTCTCTCAAACACTAGATCCAGTGTATTTTGCCAACAATGACTCATGTCTCTGTTGCCGCAATTAACTGGCTATGAATATATATAAAAGTAGGTGACATTTTTTAGTCAGCGGAGAATGTTGTGTCATTAACGTCTACAGGAACATGACGCTGAACAGAACTGTTATATGTATGAGTCGTCCTCAAAAGCTCATCTGAAGCCTTTTGTTCCAAAATTAGATCCAGGCTAAATTAAGACACTCGCAGGAAAAGGAAAAGATGACTCAGTTAAAAAAACAACAACAAATATTTATAGATGACAAATGCACTTTGGGTGACAGATTTTCCCCTCATCATTATGTGAGTCTGCGGTGCCTTTTTGTATTTTCCACTGACCTCGCTCTCCCTCTTTCTTTCTCTCTGCTGTGTCACCATCTGTGCCCCCCAAAAATGACTCCTCTCTCCTAAACAGCACCCATCGGTTCCTCCTCCACGCTGCCAAGGTCCAAAACAGCACGGAGCTGGAACGAAACGCGAAGGACATGGACGGGCGCGTTGCAACGCTGAGAAAACGGAGTGATTGCGGGGTTTACGTCATCGTTATGAGAGGTCCCACATGCATTTTTCTTCCAGGAAAATCAACAGACACACATATTCTAGTGAGGATTAGGTCTGAAGACTGAATAGATAACAGATGAATAGATTTTCTATGTAAGCCTGAATGTGAATGTTCTCATTCGTCCAGGTCGCCGTTATCCTCAAAGCAATTTCAGTCAAAAGCAACTGGACTTGGTTATTTGTCTAGGAGGACGTTTCACCTCTCATCCAAGAGGCTTCATCAGTTCATGTACGCATCTGACCAGGCTGGGACTGGACCAGGACCAGGACCAGGACCAGGCTGGGACTGGCCCAGGACCAGGACCAGGACCAGGCTGGGACTGGACCAACTAACTGGTGTGAAGATCCGGGTATTTAACCTCTCACAAGGCCGATGATGTCACTGGAACCCTTTGGGCACCAAGTGCCAACGCCCGTCGTTAGAGTGACAGTCGTTGGTAGGAAGTAGGTTTGTTAGTGCTCTATTGAGTCTAAACGACAGTTGGAGTCACATGAGGCCTTTTGTGAACAGTTGTTCTTTGAGGTTAGATTGATGAATCTCCTGAAGGGATGAAAGGGCAGCATTGTAAATTGGAGATAAGTTGTGTCTCAGACCTCCTCCTCTGTTTAGCGATGGTTTCTCTACTTTTACATAGATGCTTCTTTTCCTCCTCTTTCAAACCATCTGTCCTCTCTGTCCAGGATGTGGACATTGTTGTCATCTATATAATAGTCATGTCCATATAAGCATATAAGCAAAAAACATTCAAGTTTTGAAAAAAATCAGTTAGGCAACATGAGCGAAACCCAAAACAACAGCTTTACATTCAAATGTCAGATCGGTGCAAGGAAGTGTGTGACTGAGGTTGTCATGATATCAGAATTTCAGACTTCCTCCTTATAAGCACAATGTTTGATTTTATTTAAATGGAAGGCTGCTCTTCATCAAACCACCACAGGATTAGGGACGTTATGCAGAATGTTAAGCTGGGGGAAAAAATGGATTTACCCTCAATGTTTCCAACTGATTCTACAAAACCTCGGACAATCTGATAACGTACGTGAACAGTTTACCTGGTCTGGAACTGAAACTCTAAAGATACCATGGCAAAAAGACCTGCAAAGCTTTCAATTAACGGATATTGTATCATTCATTCATTCATCTTCAACTGGTTGTCCCTGTCGGGGTTGCGGGGATGACTGGAGCCGATACCAGCTGACATCGGGCGTGAGGCGGGGTCCACCCTGGACAGGACGCCAGTCTATCACAGGACACATAGAGACGAACAGAGACAGACAACCATTCACACCTACGGGTGATTTAGAGTCATCAATGAACCGAACACCTGCACGTCTTTGGACTGTGGGAGGAAACCGGAGAACCCGGAGAAAACCCACGCAGACACGGGGAGAACATGCAAACTCCGCACAGAAGGGTCCGGGATTGGAACCAAGAACCCTCTCGCTGTGAAGCGACAGTGCTAACCACGATAACCATAACCTCAATTGTGCCAACTTTGGAAACTTCATCCCAGAGTTCTGTACCCGTCTCCGGCCAAATGTCTTGAAATTGTACGATGCTTCACTAAAATGAGCTTGTGAAGCTCTTCGGGGCTGATTTCCCATATGACACATTTTCAGGCATGGATCAATATAAAATACGGCATCGTCGTCATACAAACACTATTCATCATGTCTTTCATACTGGAATCAACGTCACAAGAACAAACGTCATCAAAAGTTTTGCGTTGAAAGAAGCACAGGATCACGTTTTTCTTCACCATTTATTGTCTATAGTTACATGCATACTTGCTTACAGTTGGTTTTAGTGTGCAACACAGTTTTACTTTGTTTCGTTGTCTATGTTATATTACCCCCAAATGTGTGTTTTTTTTTTATACTTTACAGGGCTGCCCTGCCAAAAGTCTATACAACATGATCCATTTCTCACAGTTTTTCAACACATAATGAATTCTCACAAGCCGGTAGCCACAGATACAAGAGGTCGATTTCAAATCTCTCTGCTTCAAAATATAAGAAGACTTTGTCACCCAGATTTAGTAAATTGTGGACGAGTATTTCCAGTTTGGAGATCTCGACGGGACACGTTGTTTTTTAGAGCAGATCCGACCAGACAGAGATTGTCAGAAGGATTCACGGTGACGGCTTTATGTTCTCGAGAGACTATGATGTGTTTGGATCCCAAAACGCTGGCTACATCTCGGGACAGAGTACGCCGTATCCATGGCTCTTGCAATCTTTTTTTTGTTGTTGTGAAATTTGGTCTATGTGCTTTGTTGCTTTAATAATAAGAATGTCCATAAATGCCATACCAAACAATCAGGGAGAACAACCAATAACCCATCCATCTATCAGCTTTTATCCAGTTGTAATTTCTTCAACACAGCGAAACCATTTCCTCAACTATTGTATTTATATACAACGACAAAAGAACTACTTTCGAGCCACATCCCTCGTGTTTTCTGTAATAAAATACGGTAAAAGCCTCGAACCTGAACGGCTGCTTTGTCTGGTGACTTGAAAGTCAGAAGGCGTCCACGTGTCCAGGTTAAAATTGCGCCAAACTTGGTTCAAATTTGTCTTTATAGACATCGTGGTTACATAAAACTTGTTTTGCCCTGCCGATATTTCAATGCAAGGCAGGATTAAGTGCCAATGTTTCATTTATAATCAAGCTTTTTAGCCCAGATCCTTAAAACGACCTTCCCTTAAAACTCAACTGCATCCTCAATGACATTTGGAGGAAAATGTATTTTGTCGCACGTAACAATTTGTTTTTGACGTATCATAGATTTGTTTTTGTAGCCTCGGACAAATCTGCTCATGTTTCAGTTGTTGTGGTGGAAAGGTCTCTCCCATACAGACAGATTTCCAGCATCGTGACACAGGGTTGAAGACCATGACAGGTCCGTCTTAGCACGGTTTTTCAGATGGAACTGTCAAAAGAGACTGCGCTGATTAATTATGACTGGATATCCTGTTACTGTATTGCTATTTCTTCTGCTTCTCCTCCAGCGGCCAGCCCTCCACCATCCCAGAGTACTATATATCCCACCCGCCCCTCCTCCTCCTTGGGAGGCTCAGACCACCTTCGACTCCACCTCGGTCCCGCCCTCTGTCGACGCCTCCGCTGTCCCTCCCACGTCCTCCACCCTCTACCGTCCCTCTATATTGTTTAGATGTAATTTGTAAGGGTTCGACCCGGTTGCTGCTGTTTTTCACCGAGCGAGCACCACTGTTTCGTTGCTGTGATTGATTGTAGGTCCTTCCAATTGCGTTCAGAAGTTTTTTTTCTCTGCAGTGTTGATAACGGCCCTCGGAAACCGAAAATGAGTCTAACATCTCTAATGAAAGTCTGCAGAAGGTCGGAGGAGGTCGTTGTGGCTGGATGAGTCAAACAAACACAGGACTTTCACCCAGGAGACCTCTGTTCCGTGTGAAACCAAAAGTCAACTTGGGCTCTTAAGGAACGTTCCTAAACCTACGGAAGATAAATAACTTATGTATGTTACTTAAAACCTACCTATTTTAATCCAAACTATGGTCTTTTTCTAAACCCGACCAAGTAGTTTTGCTTCAGTTCTATTGTTAACCACGAGCTTCAAACAGAATCCACGTGCCACTGGAAAATATACGTCGAAACATAACTGAAGATGCAGTCTTGTTGTCCGGGGAGGGTACATTTTTCAAATCACTCTTGGAGAGAAAATTGAAGCAGATTCAGTATTAAGAAATGCATCTAAATAGCATTAAATGCTGTTTGACTCCTGTTTTTTTATGGGATGGGTCAAGATCAGATTACGAGCGGGTGTATCTGGTAAAAAAAAACAAGAAATTGTCCTTTAACTGGCTTCTCCCATACAACTTAAACTGTTTTATCTGGTACCTTCATCCTGGCCCTTGAGTAGAAAACCCTAAAACAAACCAAAGTGAACAACTCACCGCAGCACATTTCAAAAAAGAAAAACCACATTATCAAAAAACACTACAGTCCAAACAGCTCATACGGAGGATTAGCCAAACCTATACTGAAAAGAGAAGGAGAATATACTGTATATTACTGTTGCAAGTCTCTTACACTTATGTATTTATAGTCCAGGGGGCTGCAGCGCTGTTTCAGGGTCAGCTGACAGTGAATGAGGTCATATGATGAAGGATCGGAACGTGACCTTTGACCCTGGACGACGAGCTTTGTGAGTGCGGGTTAAGTGTGGAAGCGTTTATATAAAGACCAATCACCACAGCACACAGTCACTGGCTGAAATGTTATGAATGACTACAAAAAAGAAGAAGAAAATAAAACTAAACAACGGCATAAGCTCGCTCACTCGCTTTGTTGTTCGACGCTGTGATATGGAGGTTGAAAGATAATTCGACAATAACTGGTGCCGTTTGTTTCCCCGGACCTGCGTAAACGTGCGCGGGTGGCGTCTCTCATCACAGTTTCAGCCATTTACACAACGGGAAAGCTACGATACATCACAATGTTAAAGGTATGAGATGCAGGACTACACTGACTCCGTGGGAGTTTGGTCTTCTTATCGCTTCACCAGAAAACAAGAGAAGCAGCAACACATTTCTCGGTGCACGTCCAGCGATTGTGATGTCAGGTCACAGGACATGTTAAAGCTAAAGTTCAAAGTTTGGAAGTTAAATCCTAAAGTCTTTGAAAGTGCTTAGAGGATCGTACTCAAGCATTTTGAATGCTGCTCGTTTTCAACATAGAAAACACAAGATATGGATATTGTCATCATATTTGATTAAATGTTTTTTAATCAAACAGTAAAAAGAAACAATAATTACACCTGAATTAATAATGTTTTCTGATTAGGGCTGGGTATCCTTTAAAAGGTTACAATAACAGTATTATTCTGGTACCCTAACGTGACACGTTGATACCTTTTTTTCTTCCTCAGCCATCTTGTGAATAGAAGCGTTACGTTGCGTAAAAGCGCTGCTGTCACTTCCTCCCATCCAAGTAATTTTTAACACAAATACATTTTAAAAATGATCCATATTTATATTTATTTTTGTTTTCTAGATCTGCGTTAAAAGGAGCCAGTTGAGGTGGTTCAGGATCATCTAGTAAGGATGAACCCTGGGCGCCTCCCTAGGGAGGTGTTCCAGGCACGTCCAGCTGGGAGGAGGCCTCGGGGAAGACCCAGGACCAGGTGGAGAGATTAGATCTCCACACTGGCCTGGGAACGCCTCAGGATCCCCCAGTTAGAGCTGGTTAATGTGGCCCGGGAAAGGGAAGTTTGGTGTCCCCTGATGGAGCTGATACCCCCGCGTCCCGACCCCGGATAAGAGGCTGAAGATGAGAGAGTGAGCGGATACAAAAAGGATTGAGCGCACGCATCATTTGACTCGAGAGGTTTCGTTACCATTTGGTTATTTCGCCCAGTGTTTCTGATGCAGTTTACATGAAGAAGTCTGTATTTTAAATATGCAAACGGATGATTTGGACCTTTAGTCTATTGTAGATAATATTATCCAACATATGGAGACTTTCAACCTAACCAAACTTCTGCGTCTTAATTGCTTTATGTAAATACAATATACTGTAAATCATTAAGTCTGTCACAAATTAATAGCTAGAAGTCTTTAGCGGTCATACATTAAAATAAAGGTCATTATGCAGTAAGCTGCATGCTATATAGTCAACCAGCCAGAGTTCATTACACAAAGATGTTGGTGCTGATTCTGTTGTCTCATGTTGAGTAATAAGGCGACCAAACTCTTAAAGCGACAGTGTAGCCTGTGAAGGAGAGTGCGCGTGTCTTCGTAGACAGGCACGGCCCTGTGAGGCGGAGTCATCCTCTATTTTTCCCTGATTTCTTTCTCAACATTTGGCAGATAAGTTAAGATTGACCTATAATTGAATTTGTCTTGTGCTATACCATGTGCTTTGTAAACACATCACCCCTCCGTACTCACCGGGGGGCCCACCTGACGACTGTTATTACAGCCTCTCACTGTAACGTTGCTCATAATTACCACTCAAATGCGTCGGGGAGGGAGCGGTTGTTTTTCACAGCTGAGCGTTGGTGGTTAAAAATTGAGCGGACGAGGGCGGGAGAGTGTTGCGATGGTGTGAACCCTGGGTGGTTAGACACGCGAAGCCCCAGGGTGTCGGTTCCAGAATAGGCGTCGTCAGGGGCAACCGAGCCAGCTGAAATTACCAACCTGTTGCTGCTGAAGTGCTCAGAGAGGCTGCGAGGATGAATGTATGTGTGGTTGTTTTGTTTTCTTTAATGTTAATGATGAACATTCACCAAACCCCACCTCAGTGTCTCAATGCATCACCCCCCCTCACACTCCCAGTGACCACCACCCACCGTCTCACTCATTAGACAAATAGTTTAGTCAGACCACTCGTTCTCGTCGAGCTCGGAGTCGTCGTCGGACTCGCTGTACTCCACGGCGATACGGCGCGACAGGATGGTGGCCACGTCGTTGCCGACGGGCTCTCTCTTCGCCTCCTGCTCCCTCTGCTCCTGCACCTTCCTCAGCTGTATGCCTGGAGGGGAGGAGGGAGGATGGAAGGGGGGGTGGATGAAGGGAGGGAGTGAGCAGGGGCGTCACTAGAAGTTCTGGGGTCCCTGATTACAGCTCTATGACATGTGGAGACTCTTACGTTTCCTGTGTAACCCCAATTCACATGAAGTTTGGACATAGTGTCAAACATAAATAAAATCCTTTTCTACCTATATTTACTGGAATACACTACAAAAACAAGATATTTAATGTTCAAACTGATACACTTTGAGTTTGATGCCTGCAATACTTTCCAATGTATCTCCTACTTACGAGATATTACCTTGTAGGTAGGAGATATCTTTAAGGGTGAATTATGCTGTTTTGAGGGCGAGGAGTTGTCGTGCTGAATGAAGTGCTTGGTGCACCATACTAAGGGAATAAAAATTGTCAAGAGCATGAAAAAAATGATGTTTTCGCCTTGAAGGAAATGTAAACTCAACTTAAGTCAGTAAAATTTCCAAATTCCAAACCTTTAGCTGTTAAAGGTGTGAAGGTGTTTGAGGACACTGTCACACCTCTAACAGCAATGTATCATAATAACATGTGTAATTATAGAAAACGCTGTATGTTTCAGGAAATGTGGCATAATGTGGATTTCATTCACTTAATTCTATTTTCCATTTGAGTAATGTGGAAGAAAACATGATTGAGAAAGTGAATAACAGGCGGAGGTCACCGAGTACCGGGGACGTAGGCCTGATGAGCACATTGTGTTTAGAAAACAATAGAACTGTATTTGGGCGTGAGGACGTCTGGACACAGAGTAGACGCCACTGATTGTAAGTGTATGGGTGTGTATTGGAAAGACCTGACGGGGCGTGTAAACGTTGTCAGCACACGAACATCAGTATTAGAGGGGACGTTTTGTTCAGAGACACTTGAAATTTAGGAATTTGGGGATTTTGTGATGAGTGTGTTAAAACTTGATTCAATAAATTCCCCTTGATAGCTGTGAGACGTCTCTGCTGACTCCTTCTTGTAGACCTTTCTATTTTTATAATACATTGTTCCAACATAGTTAAGGCAGTTTTCTATCTTTAAACTATTATTTAAGTATTTAATACAAATAAATACCTCCAATCCTAAAAAGGTGCAGTAGGAACTTGTTCATAGAGTAGAATATTAAATCTAAACTTGATCTTTGACTTTTAAAACAGAATTAATCACACTTACCTCTACGGATGGCGGCCAGCAGGTCGGAGCGTGCGTCGCTCATTGGGACCATCCCCAGCATGGTGGACTTCCTGGCCGAGGACGCTGCATCGGCGGCCACCTGCCCGACAGCGGCGTGCGGTGGTGACGGGTGCGCCTGGTAACCCGTGGGGGCTCCGGGCGGCGGAGGTGGAGGGGCGGCCGGTGGCGCACCCGAAGGAGGGTGGGAGGGGGAGGGCACGTAGTTGGCCGGGGGAGGAGGAGGGGAAGGGGAGTAGGGACGGGAGAGGGTGGAGGAGGTGGGAGGGACAGCGGAGGCGGCGGCGGAGGGCGGGACCGTGGTGGAGTCGAAGGCGGTCTGAGCCGAGGGGATGGTCGGGGGAGGAGGAGGAGGGGCGGGTGGGATATAGTACTCTGGGATGGTGGAGGGCTGGCCGCTGGAGGAGAAGACAGAAGAACGTGATGAGATTAATTAGAAATGTGGTGTTAAAGGTCCCATACTGTAAAAAGTGAGCTTTCTCAAAACAATCCACAGAGAAACGCTCACAGTCCGAATTCAGAAACTGTCTTTAAACGAGACTTCTGGACTTCTGCACGGTTGTGATGTCACAACTACTGTAGACTATATATAGGTTGTAGGGATGGGCGTGAGTGACCGAGTCATAGAGTAGCCCTCGTTTCAAATGAACTAGATTGGTAAACGACAGCACTCAAGTTTTTTTGTGTGCTTTCCCCCTCCAGATGATAAAGAGGGGGAAAGCACTGACGCTTGGGGGCCACAACGTCGACGCTCTGGACACCGTCTTCAGGAGGAATAGTTAAAAAATATGAAATGTCAAGGAGCTAGACGCTTGTTTCAGTGAGCCGTACATTCACCCTCAGAAAAACCCACTGGAGTGGTGGAAGTCCAACAGGCACCGGGACAAAAAACTGAGCGCTGTGTCAAAGCAGCAGCTGCTGATCCCTTTCACCTCTGCGCCAGAGGAGCGCCTGTTCTCCACAGCAGGACGAACCATTAACAGAACGGGAACGAGGATTTAATTATGTTTTTGTAAGGAAACAATGGTTTGAAGTTGTGGTTGTGAATAAATAAAGCCTTAAAGGGGAACTGTGACTGTTTTGATAGAGAATAAGCAGCAGGTGTTGGGTAGGCTGTGTTGCTGTGCACCATTCCTGCAGGAAGATGCAAGTACTCGATTAGCCCCCGAGGAATTGATGCGATCCCTTGATCTGGGAATTAACTACTTGTTCCCATCCCTAATAGGTAGAAAGTGCTACAGTGATGTTACAGTCATTCCCCGGCTGCAATGATAGTGCAGCAAGTGCAGATGCATAAGACGCGTAAACACGGACCAATCAGAGCAGACTGGTCTTTTTCAGGAGGGGGTCTTAAAGAGACAGGCGCTAAAACGGAGCATTTCAGACAGAGGGTGAATACAGGTTTATACATGCAGACAGGATGAGAAGAATAGTGTGTGTTTTGAACTTGTAAACAGGTTCTAGTAGAAACTCAAAATGCAAGTATGAACCTGAAAATGAGCAGAATACGGGACCTTTAATCCGTCCAAAGTTGTGGCTTTAGACACAGAGCCAGGCTAGATGGTTTATTAATATTCTATCCACTGTTTGATGCGACTGTTTCTGCAAAGCTCCAAGTCATGTTTCTCACAGAACACAATGAGGAGTTCAGGGTCTCACATCAGCGCTTTGTAAGAATGTCAGGTCTGGGAGAAGTCACGAAGAGACATTTTGGAAAGGTGAGACGACTCCATTTTAACATTCAAAAGCAGCAGTCAGGTGACATTAGCTCGGCCTTTACAGTCCAAACATCATGTTTCACTTATTGACGGAGCTCTCGGACTGGAAGAAGGCAAAAGCCATGACAGAGGGTAATGTGGTTCTGCACGGTTCTGGGCGCCACATTAGACCGGCGCCAACTTTAAAATGTTTAACATCCAGTTACTTACACACGGATGGAAAACCATAAAGACAAATACTTTCACATTACCAAGGTAAGATTCCTAAATGAAAGGAAACCTACCCGTGCCCGGCTCGGTATTCCTTAACCGACTGCTGCCTCGGCCCGTTGACCATCGGATCTCCGCCGGCCTGGACGCCGTGTCCTGATGGGGCCCTCCCCAGGGAGGCCGCATGTCGCCCCGGCGCGGCCGCGGGCCCTCCGGCTCCCGGTGGCTGGTTGGGCGGCCTCAGGATCCGATCCAGTGACTGAGTCTGGGCCGCAGCACTGAGGTGCTCCCTGGTGGGGTCGGTGGGATGGACGGCGCTGGGGGCCTGGTTGGAGGGGTGGTTGGGGCTTGCCGGGTATGAGTCCGACGCCATTGACCTTTTGGATGGAACATGCACAGGTTATTTCATATTTCATCATCACTCCTTATTTAAACTCAACTTTATTGATATAGTACCTTTCATACAACACAAAATAACAAAATTACAACTACTACTAATAGAAGTAATGAACAAAAAATACCAATAAGATAATATAATGTTACAAAATTAGAAATAAAAGCGAACAAAACAATAAAAATAAACGCTAGCACTTAAAATGTTTAAAAAACTGTGATTAAAACCTAAAAATGAAGGTTTTAACATGACTCTGAATTAAAAGCCAGATCCGAAAGATCTTGAAAGACAAAATAAAAGTAAATTGTATCCAAATAAATACAATGAACATGAATACAATCTGATATTCCACATGTTCCCCAAAGGCTGAACAACAAAAGAAAGAAAGAGAGTGTTAACACAGAACTCTTGTAATTGTAATATACATTTAAAAACACAAATAACAGCATTGAACAAATATCCCTTCTCCATAACTGGGCTCTTGTTTCCATCTTTGCACTGCTTTTGATTGATATTCTGCTTGCTTCCTAACATCCTGTTTTGACTCCCTGCTAAATCCCTGTTTTTGCAGCTGCAGGGATCCAATTTCCGCTCAGAGTTTGATCTTATCGTTTCTAAGAAAGCTTTAGATGTGAAACATGAAACATGAAAAATGTAAAGCCACATGCTCTGAATCAACCTTCTCCAGAAGAGGGCGGCATCGATCTTTGAACGACATGCTGCTGAAGTCTCTGTCACAGGTAAATGTGTGCGATTGTGAGACTGTTGAGTGGCTGTGTAACTGAACACTATACACTATTTAAAGTATGTAGACAGACAATGTTTAGCTAATTAAGGCTGAAGGAAACTCTGAATGTCAGTTTTTATTTCATCAGAATGCAGGAAACCTCACCCTAATACACTAATCCTAATGATCTGACCCATGTGTGTTTGTCCTCTAGTGTGTGCATATATTCCCCAGTCAATCAGTTTGTCTCTCTGTATATCTGTCTGTGTGTGTGTGTGTGTGTGTGTATGTGTTTACCTGCTATCAGGGGACAGCGAGCCCTCGGAGGACATGCCATGGTAAGGGGAGGGGGTGAGCCTGGCGTCCGGTCTGAACTCTTTGTCGTAGGCAAGGACGTTCCACTCCTGACGCCGGTTGCGAGCCTTACGCACCTTCGAAAAACAGTACATATTTTATCACTTTTGGACAAAAAAGATATACCTGCAAATCCTGCTCATACCTAATGATAGACGTAAGTGATGGTGTCGTTTATGTTTAGACTGAAAGAAGTATGTGGTTAAAGCGCTGCTGACAGTGCGGCCTTCTGCTGCGTCTCTAACAACCACTTAGGTACGGTGTGCTGTCTTTTACGCTCTACTCTTATTAAAGATGGTTTTACGGTGATTAAGTGTTCTGCGCTCTTCAATTGCACTTGTTCACTGTCGGTCCTCTTAATACCTGCATCACTTTTGTTTCTTCCTAAGCACCTTTACGCCTCACTGCGTCCCATAATGGTGCAATTGTGTTGCATGTATAAACACGACTCATATAAAGCACATGAGTCACTTTTAGCTAATGTGTAGCACCGGTGTGAATAGCAGAAGGGAAAGTAAGATTTAACTTTAACTTTATTAAGCCTGAAAATTGGTGAAATGTGACTCGATGATAAAGATGTAAATTATGATGAAAGTCACTAAATGTTACGAGGAAATTCAAAGTTGGGGTCATGATGCTATTTGAAGATGTATGCAGATACAACTGCGTCAGATTTCCTGAAAGAACAAATGTTATTTATTCAATAAGTTTGTTATAAATTAAAGTAAAAATAAATTGCTTTTAAAATGTATAAGCCTTTCTACGGTTGACGTTCCTGAAAATAGAAAACAAGTTTCATTCAAACTGACACGACGACATGAAACTATCATGATTTCTGAAGTCATGAATAAATGTGCCATAAAAACCCATTCTGTAAATATTAAAATGAGTCAAATGACCGAGGCAAACCGCTTGATGTCCGTTTTCTATGGTGAACAAAGTAAACAGCACGTCAGAGTTCACCAAAATTAGTTGACCTGGACCCAAAGATTGCAGTTTTTAACCATTTGCTAATTTCATGCCAGTAACAGAAGTGGTGATGATGGTGATTTAAAGCAAAGAAGTTTATGATATCTGTGTGTAAACCCTCACTTACCTTCTTCACCTCTCTGCCCGGGTCCTCAACCTGCTTCTGCTGCTCCTACAAGAGAGAGAGAGAGAGAGAGAGAGAGAGAGAGAGAGAGAGATGGACAGATAGAAGGGTGGAGAGAGAAAGTTAGTCATTGATTATTGATCTCTGGGGCAGAGGAAGAGAACAGGACCACATCACCCTCTCCTTCACCATGGGGTAAATTAATTCATTCATACGCACGCACGCACGCACGCACGCACGCACGCACGCACGCACGCACGCACGCACGCACGCACGCACGCACGCACGCACGCACGCACGCACGCACGCACGCACGCACGCACGCACGCACGCACGCACGCACGCACGCACGCACACACACACACACACACACACACACACACACACACACACACACACACACACACACACACACACACACACACACACACACACACACACACACACACACACACACACACACACACACACACACACACACACACACACACACACACACACACACACACACACACACACACACACACACACACACACACACACACACACACACACACGCGTCTATTCGTCACCCACTCACTATTAAAACACACCAACACACACACCAGCAGACGATGGACAACAGAGCCAAGCACTTCTGGTAACACAAGACAGGAAACCAATCACGGGGGGTGTGGGAGGGTGAGGTGGCAAGCTAACGCAACACACAGACACAAACAGAAAGGAAGGTGTGTGTGTGTGTGTGTGTGTGTGTGTGTTTGTGTATGTGTCTGTTAATATTACTGAAATAGGGCTGATGTTTTGCATCTTGCGTCCTCTATAATATGTGAGAGTGTGTGTGTGTGTGTGTGAGAGAGTGTGTGTGTGTGCATGTGTGCGTGTTAGTGGGGTGTGCAGGGGTGAAGTGGGGAGGCAGGAGAATGCAGGTTAGGGGTCTGGGTTGTCTTACAGAGATGGACAGGGGGCTCCTGGGTGGGGCCTGTCTGGAGTGGGGCCTGTCAGGGTGGGCCGGACAGCCCTATGGAAACATGGGAGAAAGACAAGCTGGTGCGTTAGACTGAGCAGAGGAGGAGAAGGAGGAGGAGGAGGAGGGGTGGGGTGTGTGTCTGGGGAGGCTAGGTAACTCTATAGATACATTCACAGACTGTATAATGAAGATGGGCGGAGCTAGCCCATGATGAAGTGTCTTAAACCTGCAGTGTTTCTAATGTCCAGCAGGGGGCGACTCCACTGTTTTGTTTTTATAGAAGTCAATGAGAAAATGAGCCTAGACTTCTCACTTGATTTATTACCTCAGTTAACATTTTCCTAATGAGTTCATGGTCTCAATCACTAGTTTCAAGTCTTCTTCAATACAGTGTGATGTTTTATTTAATCATTTAGTAAATTATGGTCCTATTTTGAGAAAAATAAACAATAAAGCACAGGATGCTTTAGGGCGGGGCTACTTAGTCACTGACAGGTCGCCGTGCCAATGAAAGGGTGGAGGTTGATGCATATACGCAGCACTGGGTACATTAAAATAGCCGTGAACTTGTTTTTGGGCGTTGTCTGAGGACTTGGACACTCTCACGGTGTGTTTTCACTTCATCAGAGCTCATTGTAACATTGTGGTCGCCTGTTCAACGTTCGGGTGCGCCTTGCTAACAAAGCTAACGCTAGCGCTAACCCCAACCCCAACCCTAACCCTTCGTATTCAAACCTGTTCAAAACTGCTTTGACTCCAAAAGGATTTTGTTTGGACAAGTTTCAGGGAACAGACTAAAATGTGAGCAGCATTCAATTAAACAGAAATATTGACAAAGTGCAGCAAACACAAACAGCAGCAGCTGTTCGGGGGGTTTGAGAAAAATGACTCGAGAGAACTGATGGAGGTAAATGGAGCAAATCAAAGAGGACTAGACGGAAATATTGCATTCTCTATGCCAATTATGTTGATCTAAGTGAATACTGAGCGTTCAGAAAAGCTTTACACAGAACTAACTGGAAAAGATAGAAAATTATGTATATGAAATAATACCCAGAGCCTCCTGCTGCTTCTAGAGGTCAATGTCGTCCTCTCTTTATGTTATCTGTGTATCACGTACACTTTAGTAACCAAGGACTACAGTGCCTACGATCCATATCTCAAACTGGTCTTAACTCTAGGGATGACGGCAGTGCTCTTCGTCTGACCAAATTCTCATTGGTTAGACAATCGCTGACCACTAAAGCGTTTTTCCCAACTAAGCTGCTGAGGCGTTTTTTATTTTTCAGCCGAAACATCTTGGGGAGGAAGTACCTGTCCGTCCTTCGTTGTTGTTGTTGTTGTGCAGCACTTGAACATGTAGGATGTGACCGTTGCTCTTTGTGTTATATGTCTCGCTCTGGGTGAAAAGTGACTGTGACGAGCGCGGAGATTTTACCCGAAGCTGAACATTTTGCAACTGGAAACGCGAAGTGTTCAGCGCAACAGACTCTCGGCGCCTCGTCACACTGCTGCAGTTTGTAGCAGAGTGTAAATACGCATTGCACATTAGGCATTGCAAAGAGTTGAAAAAAAATAGGCTGGCCTCAGGGAAAAAAAACGCATTGGTGGACATAACATCAGCAGGTAGAGTGCTCTCAGCGCGAGCAAAACAGTTTCAGAATCATCACCTCGTTTGTTCGTATTCAAAAACAAATCTATACGTATAGATGTTAGAACTATACGTGTAAGAGTGTCAAAGGAAGCCACGCAAGAGAGCCAGCATGCACACGCTTAAAATTCATTTATGAATGAATTGTATTATTTACATCTGTGCTTTTTCCTGCTGTGACACGTTAAAATGACTTCTGTGAAAAAGGCCTTTGACGACATAAGACTGTTCTGTCATCGCTGCACTCTTTGTATGAATATGAAAATATAGCGTTCAAAGCGCGTTCCCCTTTGTCCATTTACTGTCCTCTGGATAATGAGCCTGCCCACCTGCTGCTGTATCAATAAGCAATTACACAATAAAGCACAGCTAAATGGTGAGTACAGTCATAAAGGAATGCATAAAATGAAATCACAGCATAAAAAAAATTAACAAAATAGATTTGCAAATTAAAGCAGGGGATGAATTTGATTTACTTGTTCTGTCACACTCACACTCACACAATCACACGTGCAAACACCTGCACTCACAAACACACACAATCCACCAGCACGCACAAATGCGTACGCGCGGCCGTACCTTCTGCCGTCTCTTCTCCTTGCGTTTGTCCTCGGTGGCCTGCAGCATCTTCTCCTTCCACAGGTTGAAGAAGTAGGAGGGGTCCGTGTAGAACTTCAACGCGTCCTTCTTGTCGTCCCTGCGTTGAAGAAAGGAGAGACAGTGAGTGAGAGAGGAGCAGAAAATACACCTTTGGATTGATGGTGAAGCAGTGAAGTAGGAGGGACAAGAGGGTACAGTCATTTCTGCCACAAATTAAAAGAAAAAATGGATGACTTCAGGGATGTTAATAGATGTTAATCTGCCAGAGCCTTTTTATATATATTTTCATTTAGGAGCAGCATTGTAGAAGCATTTTAGCAACTAGCTAGTAGACCTTTTCTTGTCTTTTGGGGTATGTTGAGGGTGATATTGCACAGTAAAAAGGCAGCAATCCCCATAATCTTTTTCTGCTAGTGTTAGGATACACAATGCAACATTTGAAGGGTTATATGACCATTTATGCAGATGCAGTACCGAAATATTTACAAACACAATTTTGACAGAAGCTTTTCCCAAAAGTTGTGTGTTTTGAGTTGGGGTGGTCATAATGAATGAATGAATGAATGAATGAATGAATGCTTTATTTCAAACATATGAAAAAAATAAATTACACTTGAAGCATGAGTCATTAAAAGCCCATTGTATGTTTGAAAAGGAGCAGGAAGAAGCATTAGCTTATTAATTCCTACCCCTTCTCCACTTAGTACCTAGTACTATAGGTTTCCTTACTTCCTGTGTATCCTGTTTTTTTTAATACGCTCAACAAAACAAACAATAACCAACAAGCCACACAATAACCGCTTGTGTAAAAATAAATAAATGACAAGTATGGCAAAAAGTGAGAACCCTAGTGTTTGTCAGACCCCTCTTCTTCCCTGTAAATAAATAATAATGTAATAAATTTGTGATGGCCCAAGGTATAAGATGATAGGAGATAATAGTGAGTAGGGGTAGCAATAAACATCCTGAGGGGTGGACCTGGCTCCTGGCCTATATCCTCCTGTGCTCCATGATGCGTAAAATTAAGAGAGATGACACTGTATGCCAGTAACTAAACTCAACTTTTTAAGCGGGAAAGTGTGTGATTGGAGTTAGAGGCCAGAAAGAAACAGAACCCACAGCCTGCTGTTGCATAAAACGTGTACTTGTCAGCACCCTGTTGTGGTTGTTCTGACCTGTAGGGGCTGAGAATGTTGAGCGGGGGAGGTTTGTCGCAGCGGTGGTACATCTCCACCACAGGGTTGGGGACCGAGGTCCTGGACACCACCTGCTGGTCCTGGATGGTGCTGCTCTTAAAGGCCTTCCTCATGTTAATGTCCTGCAGGGAGACTGGAAGGAGCAAAAAGAACAAAGAAAGAGAGAGTCAGTGAACAACTCTCCAAAGAAATTGGCAGAATGATTTGCTGTGCATCATTTACAGCATTTGACAACATAATCCCTCACAACAGCTGTTTTAGCCCTGCAAGTGTCGGCTTTAGCAGCTAAATCCTGGATGTGCAGCACTGTCCTATGATCTGGTCTCAGTTCTGTAGAGTTTACATTTATGAATCAAGTCAGAATTTGTGCTAGAGATGCACCGACCCGATACCCGGATCGGACATCGGCTCCGATATTGACTAGTTATCATATGAATGAGGCCGATCCAGCATTTCAATACGGTCATTTATTTTTTTATTAATATCATCCACAGCAAGTTAATTAAGCCATTGTTTGATTAAGCAATTATATCTGTGTTTTTACGTTAAGCCTGATGCCTTCACTCACATGTCAAGGTATACGGTTCATTCATTCAACATTAGTATCTGATCAGTATCTGGTATCGGCCAGTATGCTCAGTCCAGGCATCTGGATCGGACTGGATCGGAAAGAAATGGATCTGTGCATCTCTAATTTGGGCACCAACGTTACTGGTCCCCCGGTATTCAAAAATGCACCAAATGTCCTCCCCAATGTGATAAATATCAATACATAAAAAGTTGCTGTGTACGACAGGCAACCACAAACCAAAAACACCGTCTGAAAGATAATCAGCATCTATGTAATCAGATGACTGGCGACATGCTCCTAGTTTAGGCAGAAGTTCAGACACAGAAGCTAAGAAATGTACTGTTAGCGTGAAGCTAAATGTGTTTTAGAGACCTAAAAAAATCAGTTTGTACGCTACATTAAGAGTATTTCAAAGCTTTACTTTACAGTCAGACAGCCTCGTTTCAGTTTACAATCAGGGAACGAAGCCATTGAGTCGCTCTCTTCAAAGCCACCAGAGACCACGGAAACCAACAGTAAGAGGTGAAAGCTCTTCCGCTGCCTCCCCCGATCGAGGGCAGCGTTGTCATTGGGGTCTGGTGTCTTTGATGAGAGCACAGAACAGCTTCAGCTCCCAAAGTGTAAACTTAAACATGGCAGTCTGACGGCAAAGTACAGCTGGCAAAAAATTCTAAATAGCGTAAACCTAACCTAATATGCTTCTCTTTAATATACAAACTAGACTGATTCGCTTGCTGCAATCATAATTATATACAGACTGCTTTAGGTTTTAAGGTTTTAGTCAGAGTTCCTACATGAGTAAGAACACAAGCACATACATATGCATTAACACACACACACACACACACACACACACACACACAAGCACAGAGGGTGATAATAGGACAGCAGGGACAGATTAGTTTTAGAGCTTGTTGCACCAGCTTAACAAGTGTCTTTCACACACAACACACACACTGCAGCAGCAGTAGCAGTAGCGTGGTGTGTCTGTGTGTATGTGTGTGTGTGTGTCTGCGTGCAATGTATGTGTGTATGTTGTTGGTGCTCATAAAATGCTTTTGTGTGTTATGCAGAGTGTAGGACTGCATGATAACATGTCTTGTCTACATAAAACAGGAGCCGACGTGTGTGTGAGAGTGTGTGTGTGTGTGTGTGTGTGTGTGTGTGTGTGTGTGTGACACAGGGAAAGGGAGAGTGAGAGATGGAGGGGATACTGCCTGTATGTGTGTCAATCCCTTAACCCCCCCTCAGAGATTTGACGCTACAGTACTGCAGTGCTATCCAGGATCTAGCAGATGGCTACTCACACACACTGGCTGGTTCAGTGTACATCCGTCCCATGTATAATAAGGTTAAACCGTGTCAATGCGACATATGTTCCCACCACTGATTTACTTGACTTCTGTGCCGTGTACTGTGTGTTTGCATGTGTGTGTTATCTACAGCATTATTATCAGAAAGAAGGAGGGTGCTAGCTCTAACCTCCGACTGCAAATTCCTCAAAAACTAAAGAGCAATTGGCTGTTTGATGTGTGTGTGTGTGTGTGTGTGTGTGTGTGTGTGTGTGTGTGTGTGTGTGTGTGTGTGTGTGTGTGTGTGTGTGTGGATTCTGCAGTCAGAGCACACACTCCTGTCTGCTCTGTTTGATCCTTCCTTCCTAAGCTTCTGTCCCTGCGGCCAAATGAATAATCCACAAAACTAGCAGCTAATGCAACTTTCATTCAGACACATCTTCAAAGAGACCTCGAGCTCCTCCCTCTCTTTTCACACACGCACACACGCGTGCACACGCACCCGTGCACACGCACACACACTCACACCTCTAGCTTCATGTCCTCCATCTCTCATCACTCTGATCTTAGCGTGCTATATCTTCCTCTCCGCACAGTTACATGCGTACAAATGTGTTATTTTGCTGCTAATAACCGGATTAATGTGTCTGCATGCGACAGGAAACATCTTGTTTGTGCCTTTCAAGTAAAATGAGTCATACTGGATGAACGAATAAGACTTTTCGGAGGCAAAGTTCTGTTTCTCAAGTATTCTGGGTTCCATGCACAGCTCCTTTCCCATGAATTCAATTCAATTCAATTTTATTTACAGAGCCAAATCATAACAAAAGTTATCTCAGGACACTTCACGGACTAGGTAAAGACCACACTCTATGACTCATTTATGATTTACATAGACCCAACAAACACCAAACACCAATTGACTAAATGAAAATGATCAGCATCACACAGAAGTATAGCCA